>NW_004457326.1:6766-7836 GCF_000313135.1 Acanthamoeba castellanii str. Neff | reverse complement strand
ATTGGTCGCTTCTGTTTGGGGCTTAAGTGAGTAACAGCGACTAGAAGCGTTGGAAGAAGAAAGAAAAAGTGAGCGCAATCGAGTACCGCTTTCGCTTGTGGCCCGTTTTCTCGCTCTCCTGAGAGGGCGAGGGCGATGGCGAGGGCGAGGAGTCGCCCTTGGCCTTTGATGAGGTTGGTGTTGATGGCAGCTCGTCCTTCTTCTCCATGGGCGGTTCATCCTCACGTGGACTAGCAGGAACCGCAGACACACAACACGGGGATTAGCCAAAGGCGACGGAAACGACCAGTCAAACGACAGTCCGCACCTCTTGGTGAGGGTAGCTATCTCCTCGGGCGTAATCGTGAGTGGCATGCGAACCATTGATGGCGTGTAGACGGGCACAAACCTGCCCGAAGTAGGACTTGCGATCAGCAGACAGCTTCGTTTGGCAGGAGGAATGTGAACGTACCCACGAAACGGCGTGAGGGTGTGTAAGGCGTTGTCGGACGGCGCGTGGTCGCCCTCAGCTGGTGGTGGAGATATGAGTTGGAGTTCCGGAAAAGTGTAAAATAAGAAAAGTAATAAAAAGTACAACAGTCCCATATTTTTTCGGTTCAGATAATAGCTTTTATTTGTCATATTGAATTAATTGAGAATTTATCCTTCAAGCAAATCTTTGTTGCGATGTTCCAAATTCGCGGATGGAATAAATGATCGTAGATCCGAAAGGATGCGCATAAAAAGATCGACAATTTTGTCAAAGGCGAACGCAAGAGCTGCTGGAAAAAATTAAAAAATAATGGTGATAATAGGTGAAAATATACTATGATATAAAAGCTGCAAATGGTGCGGTACCGAAAGGTGGCGATTCGCTGGTGGTGTTGTCAGTCGCTTGCATAGTTCTATGCACATCCATCGTGTAGCCCTCCATGGTGGTGTAAAATACAGATTCTTCGTTGGTTGTAGGAATCAGGTGACCCTCGATCAGATCAGCTTCTTCTGCCGTAGAGACCGACAGTTCTTTCTCCTTCGATTCCTCCTACTTGTTCCTCACGAGTGGGATTCGGTCGCGCGTGGAATAATTAAAT
>NW_004457326.1:5420-6751 GCF_000313135.1 Acanthamoeba castellanii str. Neff | reverse complement strand
TAGAATCGCTTTAGCCTCTGATCATAGAATTATTCTGTGCCAGAGCTCTCGATTTCGCCGATCTCTTCTCGCCTTGGTCCACCCAGCGCTTTCTCCAGCCCCTCCTTTTTCCTTCGATTAATCGTATATCTATTAAATCACGCCTCTACTTGATCGACCTCCAACCAGAGCGCTCTTCTTCGCACAAACGGTCAACAAAAAAAGAGAACAAACTGTTTTTTTGTCTTCCTGGCAAAAAGCGGGCTTTGGCACTGGAATGCTCGCAATGCTACGCAGTGCTGGCGCAGTACGCGCAAGAGACGGGCACCTGTGGATTGCTTCTTGTGGTCCCGTTCTTCCAGCCCGCGGTCGGCACCCTTCGAGCAGAGGGTGGTCGCTTGTGACTTCCACTCTTTTTGTTCGCCTGTTTGGGTCAGCATCGCGTCAATCGATCTTACTGGAGATGGGTACCTGCAGCCCTGCCTTTATATTTTCTCTCCTCTCATAAAACCCCTTCCCCAGAGGCCCTGTCTCGACGTAGAAAGCGCAGCAGAGAAGCAGCCACGGAGGTAGGATCAAGACTTTGTTATTTGGTCTTTATAATTTATTTATTGCTTTTTGACAATAATAAGTTAAATAATAAATTGTGGATTTGACCCAGCAGCGCAGTGTGGATTTAAAAGAAGAAGTGAAGGAGGGCAATGCCGAGGACACCGCCAAAGAAGAGCGAGAGGCCACCGGGAAGCGCAACGAGGAACCAAAGAAGAGGAGCAGGACGGAGAACGAGAGCGCAGAGGCTCAGGAAGTACCTGATGACTGGGTCAAGGTAGGGCCTTCTTGTTCCCATGTGGACTGTAGGATTGCCTCACATGGTCAGTGCTCCTTGCATACAAGGTGTGGGATGGCATTACGGAGATGCGCAAGAATAGAGACGCGCCTGTAGATACGATGGGATGTGAAGTGTTGGCCGAGGACGCCGAACCTAAGGTAGAAATCGCTCCCCGATGAGGCTCATTGCGGTCCAATATTTCTTTCCTCATTGTTGCTTCTTCCAAGGTGCAACGCTATCAAACCCTCGTGGCGCTCATGCTCTCGAGTCAAACAAAGGATCAGCAGACAGCGGCAGCCATTCGGCGTCTGCAGGTACAATAACCCAAAAGCTTCACTCCTTCAAAAGGCCTGGCCCTGACTAGTTGCGTCGCAGAAACATGGGCTTACGGTCGGAAACATATTGGATACGCCTGAGAACGAGCTGGATGAGCTCATTTCAAACGTAGGCTTTCACAGGAACAAGGCCAAGTACGTACGCCCAATGCTCGCTAAGTGGTGCTTTCTCACCGCAACCTCACCTC
>NW_004457326.1:3963-4965 GCF_000313135.1 Acanthamoeba castellanii str. Neff | reverse complement strand
AACCAGATCAACCTGCTGCTTGTGGGCTTTGGGCAAACCATATGTACTCCGAGGTACCGCTGCGCTCGCTTCTCTCCTGGGATCTGCGACGATGTCCTGACTGCCTGTACAGGAATCCCAAATGTGATGAATGTCAGGTGAAAGACCTGTGCCCCGAGGGACGAACAATGAGCTCAAGCAAAGAGGGGAAGCGGCGAGCCAGCACCAAAGCGAAGAAGGCCATTAAGAAAGAGACCGACTCCAAATCCGACGAGGACTTTTGCCCCTGATCGCCCAGGTGCCCAACCGTGCTTCATCCCGACATACACGGCCACGCACCACGTGCGAATGGAGTCCTAGCGCAGGCGTCGCGGCACCGTACGTTCTCTCAGCCGGTCAAGAGCGACACGACGGAAGCCCGCGGCCGAGTGGCACGGTGTCGCGAGGCGTGACGTCACGCACAAGGCAATGTGCGCCGAGCAGACGGGAGTGTTGTTTCTTCTCTTTTTTCTTCTCGGGCATTTCTTTGCCAATTTCCGTTCTTACTCGGCGGCCGATTAATCCAAAAATCCAGAATGAAGAGCGGCAGGACGATGAAGGGGGCGAGGTTGGTTCTTCTCCCGCAGCTTCGACAGCCTCTTTCGCTCGTTCGGGGCTACAGCGCCACATCCGCATCCGACGGTGGTTCGAAGGCCACGAACCGATTTGCCGCGCAATTTAATGCTCTGGGCCGTACTACCCCATCATCGGACGATAAATCCTCATCCAAACCCGAGAAGTCCGTCGATCCGGCGACCGAAAAGCAGGCCATGGAAAACATTTTCAGCTCCATCTCCCTCGCGCGTTCGACGCCTGCTTCGTCGGCCATCAAGACGTCTCGGGAGCCGAGGTTCATTCCCAAGACCTTGGAAGTGACGAAGCGGCGCCTCTGGCTCACCGATTTGAAGCACTTCAAGCTCTACCCCAAGACCATTAAGGAGTGGGTGATCGATTGCAAGACCCCTTGCGGCGTGTGGTGGAAAA
>NW_004457326.1:1419-2919 GCF_000313135.1 Acanthamoeba castellanii str. Neff | reverse complement strand
AACCCCACTCTTCTCGCCAAGACCTTTGCTGTCTCCTTGTCGCCCCAACAACATAACCACACAACACAATGCTGCGTTCCTCCAACAAGGTCGCCAGTACCCGAGGCATGCAGCGGGCATGCTTCGCCTCTCGCACCACCATCTCTCATGGCAGCAAACAACTCCAAGTGCCCTCAGGTGGACGCCTCTACTCGTCCACCACTTCCACGGCTGGCTCTGCCAGGTAGCCCTCAGTGATGCTCTCTGCCTGCCTGTCTGAGCGGTGTGCTTGTATCTTTCCTCCTTTCTCAACTGCACCACAACAACAGCCGCCAGTCCGCTTTCAGGTGGCCCGTGGTGGCTGCCATCACCGCGGTGGGCGTTGGCGGTGGCCTCTATCTCCTCCGTACGCTCTCGCCCTTCCGGCCGTGGTGTCTCTGGTGCTGGGAACTGGCGGCACTCCGGAGCGTTTTGGCGTCCTAAACTCCACGGCGATGTTCTTTTGTTCTCACCCGACCGCGACCTCACAGAGGGACACGTGTTCGCTGCGGAGAGCCAACCCAAGCCCAAGCTCGTCATCCTCGGCTCCGGTGCGCATTCTTCGTTCTCAGCTGGGACTTTCGGCTCGTAGAGCCGTTGCATGGCCTCAAGAAGACTTGATGTTGTTGGTCCTCACGCGCTGTTGCGCTCGCAGGCTGGGGCGCGCTGAGCGTGGTGCGAGAGCTGGACACGAGCAAGTACGACGTCACGATCGTGTCTCCGCGCAACTATTTTCTCTTCACCCCGCTTCTTCCCTCGGTCACCGTGGGCACGCTCGAACCCAAAGCGTACGTTGACTCCCACCGCTCAATGCACCCTCGCTCCGTTTTGAATGCTTGCGGTCCGTGAAGAGTGCTCAGTACTCATGCACTCACAGCATCATCGAGCCCATCCGAAAGTACTGCCGCCGCAGCCACGCTGATGTTGACTACTTTGAAGCTGTGGCGACCGATGTGGATCCCACCAACAAAACGGTTTCTTGCCACGGTAGGCCTCTCATACCGCCTTTAGACGCTGGATTCCCGCACTAAGTCACTAAACCCCATGCCCGGGTATCAGTGAGCACTCCCGGTCTCGATGACTCGGCGCGCGATTTCACCCTGCCGTACGACAAGCTGGTGGTCGCTGTTGGTGCTATCAACAACACATTCGGTACCGGCTACTCTCTGAAGCTCACCACTGCACGAATGCGAATGAAGTCCACATCGCTTCTTACTCTACTTCGCGTCATGTGTGTTTTGATGTTTGTTGTTGTTGCCTCTCAGGCACGCCCGGTGTGGAGGAAAACTGTCTCTTCCTCAAGGAGATTGATGATGCGATGGCCATCCGCAACAAGATGCTCGACTGCCTCGAGCTCGCCTCTCTGCCCACCACATCAGAGGAGGAGAAGAAGAGACTTCTTCACTTCGTTGTGGTCGGAGGTGGTCCCACTGGCGTGGAGGCTGCGGCCGAGCTCAGGGGTACGCCGCACTCCACTGCACC
>NW_004457326.1:0-171 GCF_000313135.1 Acanthamoeba castellanii str. Neff | reverse complement strand
GTGAGCCTAATGAACAGAGGGGCTGGTGCTGGAGGGCTTTGGTGCGTGGTGGCTGTGGCGCTCGGTCTACCTCAGCAAGCAGTACAGCCTCCGAAACAAGCTCTACGTGGGCGTCAACTGGCTCAAGACCTGGATCTTCGGCCGCGACATCACCAGGGCCTAAAGCATTCA
>NW_004457327.1:18646-21871 GCF_000313135.1 Acanthamoeba castellanii str. Neff | reverse complement strand
CCCCTTGAAGCTCTTCTTGAACTTCTTGTCGGGCGACGACAGCGCGAGCCTGATAGAGCGTTGGGTAAAGAGATCTAAGTGCGTGTGCGGTGGTGCAAGTGCGTGTGCGTGAACAGAAAGGAGGCCATACGCGCGCTTGTCGTCGGCCGATCGAAAGGAGGCCATGTCGAGACCGACGGGCATAGACGCTCGCACGGTCGGATCGCTCCCGTCGAGGGAGCTCGGCCGTCGTACGTAGTTCTCGGGCACATCGACGCCCAGTTCGAGCTTGAGGTGGACTTCACCGCGCACGGGCTTCTTGTCCCGTCGGGCCAGCGCGTACCACTGATCGAGCGCACGGTGGCGGTGGAGGTGGCCCAGGGGCAGCACCACCTCGCCCTGGAAGTGGTCGTGCAGCGGGCTGTGCTCAAAGCACATCACCTTCAGCTCGACGTCCTTCTTTTTGCGGCCTGGCGGGAACTCACTGCGCGTGCCCAACAACCAGCGGTTAATATTACTTTCTTTGAACCACACGGCCAAGGAGTTAAAAATTTGAACTTGATGATGATCTTTTCAGCTGAGCACAGCAGAGCAGAAGTAAGGATGGCATTGTATGTATAGTGGTGTACGTACAAGTAGAGCTCTTCGTTCCACACGACGTTGGTCTGGCCGCGCTGCACCCGATTGGTGCGAACGTTGAGCAGGATGTCGCTCGTTTTAACGTCCTCGATTACGATTTGGCAGTAGTAGCGCATGGTGCGCAGAGCGTCGGGTCGCAGCCCCAGCGACACGAAGTTGCGGCCCTCGATGGCTGCGTACAAATTAAAGTAAATTAGGGAACAAAAAGGCACAAAAGCTTGGTGATCGTACCAACTACGAGAAGAGCGGGAGACGCCCGCGTCTTGGCAGGGCTGGTGCTCATCAGTCCATTCGATGTTGTTTGAATAAGTGCCATGTTGTTTCTTGGTGGATAGGGCAAGGGGGCGTTGCTGGATGGAGATTTAGATCAAACACTCTGCATCCGAGGCTAAGAGATGCCTGACAGGTTCGAAAGTTATACTGACTGGATCAAGCAAAAATGGATTGAATCGAGAGATGCGCCAGCCGATCGTTCTCCTCTCCGCGAGTTCTCTTTTCGTTTTGCGCCCCGCACCTGTTGGGTGGAAAATCGGAGGAAATGAATTGCGGAAATCCCCCGAGGCTTCTGCCGATCGGACTGAAGCGGGCGAATCACATCCCTGCGAGGGATGTAGCCACAACGGCCTCGGCGAACACCTTGACGCAGCCAGGGACATCTATAACTTGAAGGGGACGCCTATACCTTGAAAGCGAGAGCTGCTCCTTGTGGTCTTCCTATCATCAGCAGCACTGTGCATAGTTCAGACATTTTGCGAAATTTTTCCAAGTAGTTGTAGCCAGTTTCTGGTGTTTGTTTTGGCGCCAATGTTGCACTCTGGCAAAGATGGATCTTCAATCGCTGCTGCTCGATAGCAGCTTGGACCTGGTCACCAAGACAAATGCTGTTGAGGCGGTGCAGGCTTGGGATGTTACTAAGGTCACGGACAATTTCGAGATGCTTTGGAGTGCTCTCAGCGTACGTTAATGCAACGATTTTGACGATTTTTGATCTATTCACGCATCTTTCACATTCAGCAACCCATACTTGATGTGATGGCACCCATGCCGCTTCGATTAGCGGCCTTACAAGCGTCCGCATCGTTGATCAGCGTTTGCACAAACCAAGACATGCTTACGCCGTTCTTTACCACCTTCTCCTTCCACGTATGCTACTTTCATTCGTCATGTATTATTCATTCAGCCCGATAGCACCAAAGGGCTTCTTACACTTTCGATCTCTCACTGCTGCATACACAGGCCAAGACGCTCTACGAGGCGGCTGTAGAACGACTCTCACAGGCCTTTGACCGCACTGCCGTAGCGGCGCCCAGCCCACGCGATCTCTTGGAGCTGCTGGGAGTACCCGTCTCCCCTTCTGCCGAGACAGAACTTACGAGTTGAGCTCAATGCTCTGTCTCTTTCTCACCACGTTGATGCCCTCTTCTTTATTTCTTTCGATAGGAACAAAGGAGGTGCGTGATATTCTTCGAGAGATGTAAGACGGCGATGGAGTCGATGTCCCTCGAGCGCGACGCCATCGTGCTGACCGTCTTCCTCGACCACTTCTTCTCCGTTGTCAACCCCGCCATCTCTCGATCAACCGTATGCCAGCGCCCACATCCACTCACCCACCACCTCTGCTCCTCTCACCCCTCTCGGCTGATCACGCACCACGCGTTCCAGGAGCTCTTGTCCAAGTTGTCCGGCGCTGGCATACAAGGCCCCGAAGCTGCGACACTGACGCAGGAGGCCAACGCCCTGTTCACAAGCGCGCTGACATTGCTGTCTCAGTTCGTCCCCCTCCACCTCAAGATGTTCCCTCCTTCGCCTTCGCTCTCGCAAATGCCGCAACCCTACGACGACCCGGAGCTCCTCTACGGTAAGCTCTCCAATGCGCCAAATAATAATAGTAGTAATAATAGTAATAACAATGCTGATGATAATGATAATAATGTAAGGATAGTAGTTGCTGACCCAATGGGCGCTCATACGTGACTTTGCTCATCCAATCCCCTTTTTGTTCTCATACACAGTCATGCAACAGATCATCGCGATCGGCGACAAGTGTGCCAAGAACGTCAAGGTCCAGACAGCCGTGTGGAAGCTCGTCAGGGAGATCACCCTCATGCACCCCTATCGACTACAGGTTGGATCCACCAGCGCCCTTACAAAACGCTTCCGTTCGGTGTTCTCATTCTGCTTTCTTCTTCTTCTTCTTCTTCCCGCAAGAACCCAGCCCTGCTCAACCGAGTCGTCACGCTGTGCGTCCTGAAGGTGCAGTCAAGTTGGAACGCAGCGATGCCATGCGCGCCGCGCCTGGTGCTGAGTCGTGAGGTATGTGGGCCTGATGAATGCACGAAAGATGCCAAAGTGAGCTCTACCGTACCGTTCCTTTTTTGATCTGTTTTTTCTTGACAAACACCACGAACAGCGCGCCGGCGAGCTGGTGTCCAAGGGCGATGAAAAGGCCTTTGAGAACAAGGTCAAGGCCTGCCGTTTCCTGCTGTCCGTGATGGGCATACTCTCTCGCTCATACGGTATATTGCACACTCTTCTTCCTTCTTCCCTCTTCCTTTATGTCTGTCTCACGGCTGGTTATCGTTGTTAGCGCCGCATTTCGTGCCTCAT
>NW_004457327.1:11454-18084 GCF_000313135.1 Acanthamoeba castellanii str. Neff | reverse complement strand
GTTGGCGGCGAGGACCCGCTTTCCGCGCCCAAGCTCCAGGTACACAGCTGCGAGCTTGTCAACACGCGCGCGTGTGCGCTACGATGGCCTCCACCCCCGCCCCCAACCAACACCTTGGCGCACTTACTCATCCTGTGAGTTCTGCACAGATTCTGCTCTATCTCTGCCAGAACCTCCCGCCGTCGATTCTCTTTCCGCAGGCCGTCGCGTACGCGGTCCTCGCCCTCTCTTGGCTCCTGTACTGGAATTCACCCTTTTTTCCCCGTGTGTCGTGTGGTGTGTATCAGGGTGCTCTATTGGATAATGAACGGCGTGGAGACGTGCTGTGCCCAAGTACTCAAGAACGGGCTCGAGAGCGTGACGGTGCCGACGTCCGCCCTAATCTACTCCCTCAGTCGGAAAGGTCCCCAGATGCTGCAGGTCCGTACCAGCTGGCACCATAACACGACCGCACACGCACACAGTGCCAAAAGAACCTCACACCTTTTATGGTTGGCATGCCGGCCGATAGGAAGTGGAGTGCTTCCTGTTTCAACACCTGTTCCACCCCCACTTCCTGTGCTCGCAGCTGGCCGTGGAGCTCCACAGTTTTGTGCTCAGCAACGCTGACGAGGCGCTCCAGCGACGGCACATCCAGCTGCTCGCCAATCTGGTCCGTCGTTTGCTCTCTCCTCTCCTCTCTCCTCGTTGTTTGTGAGCGCTCGGCTCATCCTCGCTGGTGCGCGCCACTGCAGATCAAAACGGGCGGCAGCCGCGTGGTGGAGTCCCTCGCTCCGCTCTTCCCGTTCCTCGTCAACTCCGTCTCGTCGTCGGCCAAGGTAGGTTTATAAAGCACTCAATATTTAGATGTGTTGTTATTTTTATATGAGGTTAGTTTTAACATTGGACGTTGCTCGCTGCTTACACCTGTTCGCAGGAATTCCTGCTGCGTGAGCTCACGGAAGATTTGCTCAATGGACAAACCAAGAGCGCCGCATCAGAGGTATGTGTCGTGTCGTTGGTCGTGTCGTGTCGTGTGGCTATTGGTGCTGATGAGCGGACAAATGGCAGGAGGCGATACTCTATCGACTGGCCGCATTCCTGCCGGCGTGGACGATGCGACCGGGCGCTACCGAGCCTCTCACCACCGGCACCGATGCTCTCCTTGGCCAAATCGCTCGCCTGTGTGTGCGCCAGTTCACCTCGCAACACGTGCTCCCGCCACAACTGGTACAACACACACACACACACACACACACACACACAACCGCACGCGCACGCGCACGCGCTGACACTCGAGTGTACGAGTAGATCAGCGTCGCGGAGTGCCTGGTGGCGTTAATGGCCTACGAGCGGCTGCCGGAGCGGGACTCCACGGCGCGCACCCTTCTGGAGTCCCTGGGCGACCTGCTGCGCAACGTGACCGAGGACCCGCTCAAGTACCACGCTCTCCACCTGCTCCCGAGCCTCGTCGACCTCTCTGTCCTCATCCCCGCCTTCTCACCCGACATGCTGCCCAACGTACGCCTCCATGACACACCACACGCGCACCGTCGCACACGCACACGCACCGCCGCACACGCGCATGACACATATGTGTGCGGCGGCCCGGGGCAGTTTTTGGTGGGCTACGGGCAGGTGATGAGCACGTTTCCGTCGACAAAGCCGGCGGTGGCGCAGTTCTTGGCGCGGTGCCACGTCAGGCTGCGGGCGGACCTGCAGGACCGCGTGCTGCGCAGCTGCGCGGGCCTCTTCCAGCAGCTGCTGGCCGACGGCGACTGGACCGTGTGCGCTGAGACCATGCAGAGCTTCCAACATTTTGCACAATTCATACCTTACCCCCTCGAGAGCATTCAGGTACGACAACACGCGCCTTTTTCTCCCGTCTGCCTTGCATCCGCCGCTGACACCACACCACACGCACACAACACACGGCACAACGCGCAAACAGGGGCTTCTATCGTCCGAGTGCCGGACGATGTTAATTCATTTTCTGAGCGGCCACCCGATTGCGCTCTCCAAGGACCAGCAACCCGTGCGTGCGCCGTTCAACGGCCGTTGTGTTGTCTGCGTGTGTGTGGCTTCTTCATCTAATCGCTGCACACACACACTCTCTCGATTTGTCGCCACGACACGACACACAGATGGACGACGCCCAAGTGGCCGACCACGTCGCAGCAGGGCTGGCCAACTACACCAAGGAGCGACTCGCCCAGGCCCAGGTACTCTCTTTACCCTGTCTCTGACCACTCCACTCGTAGAGAGTACTGACCACAGACTCAACCGCACACGAACGACGCGCGCGTGTGTGCCAGGCCTGCCTGCTGGGGAGCAGTTCGGCGTCGGGCCAGGAGTCGGTGGAGAAGGCGCTGGCGCTGCTGGCCAAGGCCGCGGCCATCGTGTCCACGCTGCCGCCCTCGGCCCTCTCCTCGCACGCCCCGCAGTTCCAGGCCCAGCTTGGCCAGCTCTGCCAACTCCTGCCCCCCGCCGACCCAGCCACCGTCGTCATCAACCTCGAATGAACACAAAAGCTGAACCGAGCAACGTTGGCTTGTTGTCTGCCAAACGAAAAAAAGAACAGAAGAAGATGCGGAAGACCAAGAAGAAGAAGATGGGGGAGAGATGAACCACCACCCGACGCTTGCCGCCCCCGCAGCAGCTGAGGCGTAGGACGACGTGTGCACGACGTGTTCCTCAAGTTTGCTCGCCTTCAGCGCGAGCGAGGCCGACCGCGTGCCGCGGCTGCTCAAGTGCAGCCACTCCTTCTGCACCGCGTGCCAAAGAATGAACATTCTTGTCTCAATCACGCTTTACCACACCTGAACCCGTTTGTTGCCACTATCAGCCACAATGATGTGCCCTGTCGCTGCATCAACCGTCACGCCCGTTGGCCAGTTGAGCTGGGCGGGGCCGCCACCCTTGGAGCCGAAGGTGCCAAGGAAGGAACCGTCATCGGCGCGCCACACGTGCACCGGATGGTTTTCGCTGTCGGCCACGAAGATGTGGCCCGCCTTGTCGACCGCCACGCCGCGCGGGCAATTGAACTGGCCGGGGCCGGAACCGCGGGAGCCGAAGGTGCGGACGAAGGACCCGTCATCGGCGCGCCGCATGTGCACCGGATGATTGTCGTAGTCGGTCGCTACGATGTGGCATGATCCACCGCCACGCCCCACGGGCTCCGTAACTGCCCGCCCGAACCTAGAGTGCGGAAAAAGCGGACGCAGGATCCGTCGTCGGCGCGCCACACGTGCACCTGATCGCTGTCGCAGTCGGCTGCGACGATGTGGCCCGCTGCCGCGTCGACCGCCACGCCACATGGGCTTCCGAACTTGTTACCCGAACGGAGAGTGCGAATGGCCAAGGAGGTGGGCGAGGCACGCGGTGCCGAAGGAGTGGCTGCACTTGAGCCGCCGCGGCACGCGCTTCTTTCTTTTTCGGTGGACAAGACGTCTTGGGCTAAGCTTGCAACCAATTGCTCTTCAATTGCCAATCGCAATTAATTGGTTTTCACCCCGCCAGAGCATTCAGGTCCAACGACGCCTAAGTGCCCATGTCGCGACAGGCTTGCCAACGACACCAAGGAGCGACTCGCCCATGCCCACCAGTACACCCTGGCGCCTGCGAAGAACACCAAGCCGAATGCGTGTAGTGCCATTGGTCGTGCGTGTCGTGCATATCGTGTGGGGTTTACGAGCGAGGGAGTGCGCCGAAGAGGGTTTGGAGGACGTGGGCGTAGACGTAGGCCTGCACCTCGGCCAGCACCCGCTCGGCCCGCCGCAGCACCTCGGGTCGGATCTCGGCCGCGCCGTGGGCGTCGTACTGCGCCCGCTGGCCCGCATCGCTCAGGCACGCGAACGCCTCCGCCATCACCTTGAACGCTTCTTCGCTCGCCGGGTGCGCGTTCTTGTCGGGGTGCAGCTTGAGGGCCATCTGCACACAACGACACACGACACACGACACACGACACGCACAGACAAAATCACTAAATTAGTTTTATAAAACAATTAAGAATAAGCCTAGAAATAGAATTAGAATTAGAATAAAAGCCTAGAAATAGAATAATTTAAAAAATAAATGAGGAGGAGCGCACGGTGCGGTATTGCTTGGTGATCTGGGCAAGGGCGGCGTCGGGGGTCAGACCGAGCACGGCGTAGTAGTCGCCCGCGCACCCCAGGATCCGCTCGATCGACAGGAGGTCGTCGCCGCCCGCTGACGGTGGTGGCTTGGGGCGGCGCCAGTCGAGCTTGCAGCCCTCGGGGACCAGCACGTGGAGCAGGTGCGGCGAGTTGCGGACCTCAGGGAACATGAGCCCGCGGCACGACTCCATGTTCACCCACACCAGCGACCCGCTCTCGATTCGCGGACTCGTCAGCCGATGACACCCTCTGCCAAACGCACACGCACACGCACACGCACCACCGCACACGTTCATCAAAACGGCACTCGCACACGACACACACGAAACGACACGCATGCATGAAGGGGGGAGGGTGCAAGTACGCGAGGTCGAGTTCCTGGAGTTGGGGGCTGCGCTCGAGCAGCCACTGCACGGCGAGGTCGTTGAGCCGCGCGCAGTCACACAGCGATAGCTTGACCAAGTACGGCGAGCACAGCTGCGGATAGATCTATCGACGCGGCTCAATGGCGTGAGCAATCACGACACGACACGGCACGCACAATGCGAACGACACGCACAACACACAACACATGGCACAGTACACCAACACATCGCACGAGGCTGGCATACGAGGCTGGAGCAACCGACGATGGAGAGTTGAGTGAGGAGCGGGCACTGCTTGAGCGGCTCGAACATGAGCTCCATGGTGGCGTCGTTGAACTTGTCCCGGTACGGATACCGGCTGATGCTCTCCGCCACCTCCCTAGCGTGCAGTGCGTGCGGTCGTTGAGCACATATGACGCGCACAGCACACACAGCACACTCGGCACACATGGCACACACAAGACACGACACGACACGACACTCACGGCACACACGACGCGAGATGGGGGGGAAATGGTACGCGACGAGGGTTGGATCAGAGGCGCAGAGCGGGAAGAACCAGGCGAGGGCCTGGGCAAAGGTGGTGTGGGGCGCCACCGCGAAGAGCAGGCTCGACGCGCCCGCCGCGGCCTCGGCCACCACCGCCTCGAACAGCGCCGCCCACACGCGTCCCACCAGCCCGCGCGGCATCGCGGCCAGCGCCCCGCGCACCGCAGCCGCCGCTGCTGCCACATCGTCGTTGCGTGGCTTGACCAGCGGCAGCACCACCGACTCGGCCACCTGCGCCAGGCACCGCTCGCACAGCGTTGGCACCGCCTGTGGTGGTCCCGAGCGCAGCAATGGCGGTGGCGCCGATGGTGGTGGTGAGTCGTCGGTGGCGTGAGGTGCGCCTGGTGGGTGGTCCACGACGCTGGTGGTGGCCTCTGCGGGCGGCACTACGACTACGGCACAGTGTGAGGGAGCAGGGGGCAAAGAGGGGGCAAGGGTGGTGGCGAGTAGTGGGAATGAGGGCAATGGTACCACGGTGGAGGGGAGGTGATGATGGAGCGGTTGGGCTGGGGTTGGGGTTTGTGGTGTGCAGCAGGGCGTCGATGGCTGCGGTGAGGTCACCCTGCAGACCATGCAAAACATCCGTAAGCACGTCTGGGTCGTGCCCAGGAAACAGCTCCCGCAACACGTCCATCTTCTTCTGAAAACGAGAGGTCTTCTTTTCTGATATGGCTTTATTTTCCTGCAGTTTTGAGCATTTTCTCCCTTTTTTCTTGATTTTATGTTTGTCATCAGCCAGCTTGCGGCCTTGGTCTTAGTCTTTACTCCTCATGTGTTGGTCACATTCGTTCCTGTTACCACACCTAAACCCGATGGTTGCCGCCGACGATGATGTGGCCCATCACAGGGTTGACTGCCACGCCCGCTGTCATCGTGGCAGATAACGGCAACCATCGGGTGCACGCCCTCGTGCACTCCCACCCGTCGAACACCCTCTCGCGCTGCGCCGCTGCCTCGCGCATCCGCTCAAAGTTCTGCTTGATGGCCGCCTGTGTCCTGCGCTCTCGTTGCTCTCTCGCCTCGCGCTCCGCCTGGCGCTCCACTGGGCCTTGCCAATGGCGAGCTCGACCTGCGCGGCCTCTTCGATGGTGAGGGCGTCGTGGCCTTTGTGCGGTCCCGCCACGAGGCACACCATGCACAAGGCCACGCCGTCGCGCTTGCACCACATCTCCACCTTCTTGGCCCGGTGGTGCTCGCACGCGGCGCGCGGCTCAGGCCCGTCGGCCGATGCCACGCGCACGTGGCTCCGCAGCCACCGCACGACTGAGCTCGAGCAGGCCGCCGCGGCTGCTGCTTGTGGTCGCGGGCCGGGGAGGAGGAGAGGAGGTCGATGAGGTCAAAGTTGCGTGGCAGGCCCTTCACGCCCTCCGCCGCGGCTTGGTGGCGCTGGCGGTGGCGGCGGTGAAATTAGCTGCATCGCAAATTTTCACCACAAGGCGGGAATTTAGGTGCTGCAGCAGCACGTGACGTCAGCAAACGGCCAGCCACCCAGCATCAGCGTCTATTTACCAGCGCGCGCGATAGGCGCCCGAGGCGAGCACCACATTGCGCGTCCACCCGCGAGCGTCCAGCTGCCCCCACGAAGGTCGCGTAGTGCGCCT
>NW_004457327.1:6021-8822 GCF_000313135.1 Acanthamoeba castellanii str. Neff | reverse complement strand
AACGAGGACAACACAGAGATGATCAAGCTCATCGAACTCATTCTGGGCGCTGCCATCGAATGCGAGAACAAGAAGGAGTACATCGAAAACATCATGCTGCTCGATGAGAGCTCCCAGCGCATCCTCATGGTGTTCATCGAGCGGGTACCATTTTGCCTTCTTCTTCTTCTTCTTCTGCTTCTTCTGCATCTTCTTCTCTACTGGAGAGGCTCAGCTGACCACTTTCTTTGCTTTGCGTTCATTTTCTCTCAGTTGTTGAGGGAACATCAGATGAAGCCCGCGCACTCGCCCAGACACCACAGCCAGTCGTATGATGATGGTGCGGAGACTCAGGGTGACTATTTTTATTCTTTTATTTTGTATCATACGATTGTCCGTTCCTTCTCTTAACAATGCGAGTGTGTACGCTCTCTGTTCCACACAGCCAACGAGATCCAGATTCAAAGCTTGCGACTCGAGAAGGAGGAACTGCAGGAGCAGTTTGATGAGCTCCAAGTCGAGCACTCCTCGCTCGCCTCTGAGAACGTACGCTACATACTGACTTTAATATATATACTCATTTCATTTCTCATCATTTATATGTTTTAAAACTATTATATCCATAGTAATGATGCTTTGAAGAAATTGGCGGCTGACTCGTGTTTGGCTGGTGCACAGGCCAACTTGAGGTCGGAAAAGGAGACGTTGATGGAGATGGTGAAGAACATGGAAAAGCAGCTCGACGAGAAGACCAAGAAGGAGCAGCACGACAAGGAACGGAGGGAAAAGGAAGAGACCGAGCTCATCAACGCTCTCCAAAAGCACAGCAGGTAAACTTACAAGGCTTTGCTATTCGAGTTGTGTCACACATATTAGGCGCTCACCACGAAATGTTTGTCCTTCAACAGACAGATTTCGGAGGAACAGTATCACGCCCTACAGATAGAAATCGAGGTGCGACACACACACACACAGACACACACAGACACACACACACACACAACATGCCGTCCAGCTCTTGACGCTTGGTGATGCTGACCATTGACGACAGGAGAAAGACAAATCTCTGTTCGAGTTCAAGAAAAAGGTGGACGAACTCTCCAAGTACGCAGCGGAGGCACGCAAGCTGAGGTACGTCGCCGAGACCCCCCCCCCAATCTGGTGCCGCGGCCTTGCTTGCGTGGTGGCGCCGGTTGAGGCTCATGCGCGCGCGCACGGACGGACATGTCTGGGCTGCAGGGACGAGATGGACATGATGAAGGAGAAGGTGGCCAACGCGGACCAGGTCGAGGAGAAGTTCGCCCATCTGCAGGACAAGCTCAAGGAGATGGCGGAGCTCCGAAAGCAGTACAAGGCCCTGCAGGAGCAGAGCAACACGTACATGCAGCGGTCGATCGAGCTCGAAGACGAGGTCGTCAAGATCCCCCTCCTCAAGGCACAGATCGAAGACTACAAGAAGCAAGGTACGTGCGACAAGAATGATTTTTTTAACAATAATAGTTTAATTTGTGTATTTATCAATAATTAATTTCCTTTGCTCTCCAGTGCTTGCGTTCAGGTCGGAGGCGGCAACGACGGGCGAGAAGGACATCAAGCAGCAGCTCGACATGCAGCAGCTCCAGGAGGCCCTCAAGCAGATCCAAACGGAGCGCGATGTACGTTTTATTTATTTAGTTATTATTTACAATTTGGCCAACATCACAATTTTTTGGTTACAAATTCTTTTGTGAGTCTCACCACCTTGCCGTTGTGTCCACAAACAAAATAGATGCACCAGGAGAAGGTGGACTCGCTCGAGGAGACCATCGCTCAGCTCAAGACCGACCTGGAGGAGGCCAGACGTACGTCGTGGTGAAAGTTGTTGTTGCTGCTGCTGCTGCTGCTGCTGCTGTTGTTGTTCTGACGGTGTCTTGCGGTGCGTGCAGTGATGGGCGGACCCAACAGGGGCGGAGGCGCCGGCGACGAGGACGGCATGTCCGGCTTCCACGAGATTTTCACGCCCGAGCTGTACGTCGCGCCCTCCCCAAACCATTAATTATTGCTATGACCGGACTGATGATGTTTGGTGTTGTTGCAATGGCGCAGGCGGGAGAAGATGGCGCGCCTGGAGCGCGAGAACAATCGCCTCAAGTCGGAGATGGGCGAGGGCGGAGCGGCGGAGCAGATCGCCCTCCTCCAGGCCAAGCTCGACGACGCCACCGCGCTCAACGCCACCTACGAGGAGAAGCTGCGCCAGCTCTCCGCCCGCACTCCGTATGTGCTCTCTTGGGTGTGCGTGTTGTCTTGGGTTTGCACATGACTGCTGACTCGCCTCTGTGTGTGTGTGTGTGTGTGTTGCTAATTGATAGAGACAGTGAGGAAGAGAGTGGTAAGGCGCCGAAGGAGGTGAGCGACCTGATGCAAGAGCTCACCAAGAAGGACGCCACCATCGTCGACCTCGAAGAACAGCTCAGGAAGGTCTACGAGGTACGACGACGATGACCAACTCCCCGCCGACCCCACGACCAATGCGCGGGGACAGGGCTCAGCCATTGCTGAGTGGGTTGTTAAACTTTCACTTTTACTCTGTGCAGGAGGCCAAGCGGTACCGCGCCAACGCGGCCGCCAGCGGGGAGCCCACGCTGGAGGGGCCGGTGGTGGAGGAGATCGCCATGAAGCTCGCCCAGGTGCAGGAGAAGAACGAAGCGCTCAACTCCGAGAAGCTCCGCCTCGAGGGCTACCTCCGCACCGCCAAGAAGGTGTGCCTTGTCCCCGCAACCAACGTGATGTTGAGCACCACTGTGATTTTTTTCCCCCTTTTTTCTCACCACTCCTGCCGCAAC
>NW_004457327.1:3674-5895 GCF_000313135.1 Acanthamoeba castellanii str. Neff | reverse complement strand
CCTTCCAAGTCTATTCGTTTGGTTCCAACTCAGTACGGTACTGTCCTCCTTCCTTTTCAACCTATTGTCTTTTTGTTTCATTTTGTCCGTTGGTCTCTTCCTTTTGTGCATTATTTTGAAGTCTTATCATTTGTCCTCAAAGTAAATACTTATTTATTTATAATTGACTCCTTTCCCTGCCTGCAGGCCAGCTGGGCTACGCCACGACAGCCAAAAACATAGGCATCCCGGCGTTGGTGGAAAGCCTCCAAGGCCGCAGACGCGTCAAACAGATCGCGTGCGGCGCATCCTCAACCTACCAGCTTCTCGGTTCGTTCCTCCTCTTCCTCCTCCTTGTCCTGCTTTATGTCGTCCGTGCACTTACCTGTTCGATCTTTTCCTTCTTTTCTTTTTCTTCTTTAGAGAACGGCGAGTGCTACGCATGGTATGTGCATGCTCCCTTGCACCCAGACTACGCTCAATCTGCTCGCTGACCACGCTGATGTCTCGGCGCGTGTCGTGTGTGTGTGCGTGTGTGTGTATGTGTGTGTCGTGTGTGTGTGTGCGTGTGTGCGTGTGTGCGTCCCAGGGGTGTTTTACCGGGTGCGCTGGTGCATTCGACGACGTCGCGCCAGATCCCGCAGTTGACTGGTAAAGTGGCCAAACACATCTCGTGTTCTTCATCCCCCGCCATGTACAGCACTGTCGTCCTCGACAACGGCGAATGTCTGCTCTCTCAGTTGGTACTTGCCTCTCTTCCTCATTCATATATGTATAGCATATGTGCACATATGTAAGTTTTACATTTCTATATTTGTAAGTTTTATATTGATATATTAAGAGCATGTTCATGCAAGGGTTGGTGCGGGTGGTCGCTCACGAAACAACTTTTTAGGGTTCGGACTTTCAGCCGTCGGACAAGTGGGGTTCGGCCAGGCAGGTGGTCGCCACGGGCACTCACTTTCTGGCGCTGCTCGAGGACGGCTGGGTCGTGCAGCGGGACCACAGGCTCGGCGGCCTTCCCAGCACCGAGCACCAGGTCCTCCCGCCACACCACTCCATCATCGCCATTGCCGCCAACGAACTCTACAGCGCTGCGCTCTCGGGTCCGTGCACTCCTCCACCCTCTCAGCTCAGTCACCAACCGAACAGTATTTTTTTATATTATTTAATTTATGTATTTATTATTGTTTTCATTTTGTGGTGAATTTTTCTTTGCAGACACGGGCGAGCTTTACACGTGGGGCATAGGGCCGCTGGGGCACAAGGGAGCGAGCAATCCGATCAAGCCCAAGCCTGAGAAGGTGCTTGGCGCGCTCGAGAACAAGCGCGTCATCTCCGTGGCCTGCGGGCGGGAACACATGGCCTGCGTCACTGGTACCCCCTTGTGCCATTCATCAACTCCTCCGCTCAATCTTGCGTTCTTCATCGTCTTACTGACCACCACTCCACATTGCGGTATTGTGTTGACGTGGCCAGACGCGGGTGAACTCTACACTTGGTACGTGCCAACACCACACACACACACACACACACACACCAACACACACACACACACACCAACACACACACACACACACACACACACACACACACAACACAACACACACACAACACACCAACACACAAACACACACCAACACACAAACACACACATGCACACACTCAACACTGAAATGCTGAACCACCGTTGTGTTGCAGGGGCTCTGCGACGCGCAACCAGCTCGGGCACGGGGAGGTGGGCGCTAAGCTGGCGGAGCCGCAGCGGGTGCAGGCCCTGGCCGGCAAGAAGATCGTGGCGTGCAGCTGCGGCGACTACTTCTCCGCGTGCGTCTCCGACACCGGCGTGCTCTACACCTGGGGCGACGGCTCGACCGGTACATAACTCACAAACCACCACACACCAAGCCAGCGCGGGCATTTATCTGACGAATGAGAGTCTTTTTCGGTGTTTTTTGTGCCAATAGGTGCGCTGGGACACGGTGAGATGACGAACGAGCCCTCGCCGCGGCTGGTGGAGGCCTTCAAGAACAAGACAGTGAAGAGCGTGGTGTGCGGCGCCTGCCATACGGTGTGCATCGTGCTGGCGGGCATCAATCAGAACCAGTCCCTGCTCATGGCCGACCTCGGGCGCATATGCGAGGCCGAGGAGCTGAAAGGCGGACACACTTTGGGTGCGTACCATCGCATGTTGTGTGTGGCGGCGCGTGTGTCGTGTGGCCTAACACTATTCGCACCACGG
>NW_004457327.1:0-1274 GCF_000313135.1 Acanthamoeba castellanii str. Neff | reverse complement strand
CACGCCTCTAATTTGGTTCCTGTCGGCAGTATCTGTACACGAGCGAGGCGGACGTCAACGAGGAGAATGTGATCGAGCTACTCATCGTGTGCAACCTCTACAGCATCCAGCAGCTGCAGGAGCAGTGCGAGAACTACATCGAGAGCGGCATTCAGCTCGACAACGTCACCGAGCTCCTGCGTACTTCTTTCCCGGCCACATACACCACACACACACACACACACACACACACACACACACACAACACGACACACACACACACGCTCACAACAACACGCATGCAGAGATGGCACACCAGTTCCAGACGCACCACCTGCGGAGCGTGGCGATGAATTACCTGGTGGGCCGGCTCAAGGGCGACTTTAGCAAACTCGAAGGCTTCAGCGAACTCAGCCAGGATATCCAGGACGAGTTCAAGCGCGGCAGTACGCGCCAATTCCTCCTTTGGATGGGGCGTGACACGAACTAGTGATGGCCAACTGATCGTGTGTGTGTGTGTGTGTGTGTGTGTGTGTGTGTGTGTGTGTGTCGCCCGGCGCACACAGTCCCTTGTCCGGGCGAAAGCCTGATCAAGGCCAAGAGTGGCGGGTTCCAGGGCAAGCGGTTCTACTTTGTCGTCATCTCGCGCGACTTCTTCAAGAAGCGCGTACTCAAGGGCGAGGAGAAGTGGGACATCGTCGTCCAGTTCGAGCCCCACCCCACCGACTCGGCCGCCACCACCACTGCCACCGCAGACCAGGCCGCCAGCAATGCCGGCAGTGCCGCTGGCGGCGGTGACGATGCCGACAAAGGGGATGACAAGGCCGATGACGTAGCCGACAAGGCCGAGGCAGGCGAGGGCCACCACGACGCCGGTGCTGCGTCATCGTCGTCTTCGTCGTCATCGGGCAGTAGTGGCAGCAGCAGTGATGCAATGGCCAAGCTCTTCGACTTTGGCCTCCACAGCGGCACGCAGCGTGGTCGGAGGCCGGCCGGCCGACGGAGCCACGCCGGCGGCATTCCGCTCCGGGGCCGGAGTGACAAGCACCGCACGGCGTCATCGCCGCTCCTGCCCTTCTCGGCGCCTCTAGGCGCCGCGGCAGCCCCCGCGGCTCCGGCCACGACGCCGACCAGCCCAGCGTCGCCTGTTTCTTTCGACACTTCGCCGGCGTTCGACACCCCGGCATCGCCTTCGTCACCGTCTTCGTTTTCGTTCTTGAACACCACGTCAGCAGCGTCGCCGTCTTCGCCCTCATCGCCCTCGTCTTCGTCTTCGTTCTTTACCACCGCCACCA
>NW_004457328.1:0-29059 GCF_000313135.1 Acanthamoeba castellanii str. Neff | reverse complement strand
CAAGGTGCTCCAAGCCGAAAACAGCTCCGATGTCTCCTTGCAGAATTACAGTACGGCCTTCTCCTTTGCTCTTCGCTCTTTCCCTTGTACCACGGCAGTTGGCCGTATGAGGGGATTTCTCACGCGTCTTGTTTCGTTGTCCCGACCGTTCTTTGGCGCAGTTCGTAACTTCCTTGGCGTTACATCGGCCGCTGGCGAGCGTGGGAGCATTGCCAGAGCGTTCCTGCAGGCGCGCGGGCATGGCCGGCGAGCAGGGAGGGCTGGAACCCGAGGATTTCGGGCGCCCGAGGTACGCGAAGCTGCCGACGCCCAAGAGAGGCGTGCTCGATCACCGTCTTGGTTCACCTGTCTAACGCTCCTCTCCAACAGGTCCTGATGCGCTCCACTTATCAAACAACGGCCCTCGACGTCTGGTCGGCCGGCGTTATACTCTTGTACGCCGCCTACAGACCCGTACCTGTCTGAAAAAAAATGTGCTGTGGACTAACGCTCAGGCCTTTCCTAGGTGCATATTGACGACCCGGTACCCGTTCTTTCACTCGCCGGACGACATGACAGCCCTGGCTGAGGTGGCGTGCATCACCGGCACCAACGAACTCCAACAGACCGCCGCGCTTCTGGGTACGTTGGTGTTCGTGAACAAATTTTAGTGCTTGAAAACACGATCCTTTGGTCTTGTGTACGGGGAGAAGACCGAAGACGTTCCGGGCATGGCGTCTGCTCACGTCCTCGGCTTCGTCATCACACCCACACAGAGAAGCGTGTGCTATTTCCAGAGGCGAGGGCCAAGATGGATTGGCGCGCCCTGTGCCTCTCCCTCACCGCCAACAAGAACGTCTACGACTTTCCGCCTGAGGTGCGTACCCCCCCCCCTCTCCCCCAACCACCGCTGTTGCCACACGCGCACTTCATTATTTGGTATTCCCACTCACACCGCGAGTGGTATCTAACACACACGCGCGCACGCACAAACGCAAGGTGTTTGACCTGCTGGATCGGTGCCTCACGCCCAACCCCTGCCTGCGCATCACTGCGGCCGAGGCCCTGCACCATCCCTTCCTCCGCGGTGTCAGCCCCGCGTCCTTCCCCCAGATGCAGAGCCCGAGTCAGCGTCAGTAGGCGACCGAAAGGGCGTGGTGTGTGCCTGTGTCTATAAAAAACACTACACTGCTGGCCAACGTTCAGCAGTTTCTACACCGGCGGGCAATCCAGCGTACAGGTATCTTTCCGCAGTGGTGGTTGGTTGCCGGGGTGGACCGCTAGGCTCCCAGGTTCAGTAGTGTAGCGTCACTTCACCTCTTCGCCAACCGGCTCGCTAGATGGTCTCCTTCGTTGAGTGGTCTGACGTCAAGCGAGCGGTTAGACGATATCGGGTGTTATCTTCTTGTTGCAAGGTGCCACCCCAGTCCAAAAAGCCTCTGTCAATCTTCTTTAGAGCCGTTACCCTCGCTGCACCTCACCCACACAGCACCTCAAGCGACAGCCTGCCCTGATGTGCCCGGTGCGCACCGCTCTGCTCCTGGGGCTCCTGGCCCTCGTTCTGCTGATCCAG
Source organism: Acanthamoeba castellanii str. Neff (assembly GCF_000313135.1). NCBI lineage: Eukaryota > Discosea > Longamoebia > Acanthamoebidae > Acanthamoeba > Acanthamoeba castellanii. Next base: position 27,507 of record NW_004457328.1, on the reverse strand, counting down.
ACGGCGTCGGCCCACTCCAAACCGCGAGGCCGGTTCCCTGAACTTCCCGACCCGCCCAAGAAGAGCTTCAACATCTCCAAGGTATCCAGCCTCCACATTATTCGAGCCTTCGTTCTCTATTTGACTGGGGCGGCTGCCTCCACTCCCAAGGGCGCCTTGATCATTCCCATGGACGACCTCCTGCAAGTGGGCCTCTTCAACCTGCGGTCCTATGGTACGCCCACATGTGTGCCTCCTCACGCAGTTGCTAAGTTGCACTGCGGTTGCCATTAGCAGCGCTCGTGATTTGTCGCTTGTTAAACTTCCACAAAACCACACAAAACCCGGTTTCCTTATTCCAGGTCTGGTGCGCACCCTGCTGCACGCCGAGGTGCCGGTGCTGTGGGCCATCAGGTCCGACAAGACGAAGGACGGCATCGACTTCTGGGCGCGCACCACGCCCATCTCCCTCCCCGTGGGTCTCGAGATCAACTCCCTCAACATCACCCTCAACCAGCTCATCGGCCTCGCCACCTCCGCCATCCCTCTTCCCTTCTTTGGTACGCCGCGCCTTCGGTGTTTCGAGTGCCCACCAAAGAGACTAACCACACCACCGCACCAGCCGGCCCGTTCATCGTCGAGCGCCAGTTCGTGAACAAGGCGCTCCAAGTGGCCCACAACTTCACCGTGGCATCACGTACGCACAATCCGAAATCGCCACTGTGGTCATGGTGGCCGATGTGACTGACGCTCACTACGCGGGTCTCCCAGGTGTGAGCCTGGTGGATATCCTGCGCCCGCTGACGAATCTCACCAACAGCCTAGGCTCGTTGACTTCGACCCTGAGCGGCGTCACGAGCGGGCTCACCAGCACCGTGGACAGTGTCACGAGTGGCGTGGGCGGCGTCGTGGGCGGGGTCACGAGCGGAGTGGGCGGAGTCGTGGGCGGCTTCACCAGCGGCGTCGATGGTGTGGTGGGCGGCCTCACCTCCACGCTCACCCTGGGCGGCCTGCACTTGAAGAGGGACCGAGACCCTCGAAGATGGCGGGAGCGGCCGACCTGTCGGGCCCTCTTCTCCCTCCAAGAGGGAGCTGCTCGACATTCTCAACCTGGGTACCTCCTCGCTCCACCTCCTCGGCCCTGTCTCAGGCCCCGCCATCACCACTTAACTGTTACATACACACAACAGGAGCAACGGGCGTGGACAAGCTGTTGGGCTTGATCGTGAGCGACCCGGGCGTGAACCTGTTCCTCCTGCAGGAGAACATCACCGTGGACGGGGGCCACATCCTGCTGCACAAGCCCAAGGTGCTGGTCTCCACGGCCGGCGACGCGCAGAACACGCACACCAACATCCTCAAGGCCGCGGGCCTGGTGTCGGGCAAGCACCACCGCCAGCCCGTCGGACCTGGCCGACCCTGCCAAGGTGCAGTGCCACTCCATCATCACCCAGCCCCACTACGAGTGGGAGGCCGACAAGACGGCCAGCTACTACGCGACCGTCAAGGCCTTCGTGCAGAACGGAGGCAACTTCCTGGCGCAGTCGGCAGCGATCGACTCCTTCGAGCACCCCATCCAGGGCTCGGACGCGGGCGGCTTCTTCGCCAAGGGCGGAATCACCAAGGTACACACCGCAACAAGTGCGTGGGAGCGATGGGAGCGCAGCGCTAAGGCTAATGCACCGCCCAATAGAAAAACCTGGTCAATTCGCTGCTCGAGTATCCGAACTAGGACCAACAACCCTCCGGGCGAGTCGGTTTCGGGCTACCTCAACGCCAACCAGGAGTCCGGGTGGTGGCAGAACTCTGGCCACTCGCACGTCTACAACCTCGAGCTCATCTCCGATTTGGTTCGTGCCTGCCCTTAGCCCAGACCTGAATTGGTGGCCCACACTCTCAAGAAATTACTGTGCAGCTTGCTGGAGCGCCCAATGGACGCTCAGTTCACATCGCCGCGTCGGCCAAGCTCAACACGTGCAGCGCTGGCTACTGCGTCGCAGATGATCATCTGACCTGCGGCGAGTGCAAGGTGCCCAACGCCCCTTACGGTCAGTTGGTGTCGTAGCTGCACACTTACTCACCACTCACTCGGCTCACAGAAATGCTCGGCGGGTAGCTGTCTCGCCGATGAGGCGCAAGAAGCCCAGACTTGCCACGAATGCGGGGTGTGCTCTGTGGGCCAGTGCGTCGCAGCTGAAGGTACACGGATTCTTGCTGCGCTGTTGGCCTTGAGTGAACGAATTCTAACGAACGGCCTCGCCTTCCTACCTATCAGCTTCTACACACATCTGCAGCGAATGCCGAGAGTGCAACCCCACGGGCTTTTGTGAGGCAAGGGCGCGTACGTAGCCGCCTCACGACGATGAGTTGTGGTCGTTGCTGATCTTGACTATTGCGCAGCCGAAGGCTCCGATCTCTATGCCAAGTGCGGGCTTTGTGGCGTCTGCTCCGCTGATGGCCAGTGCTTCGAGGTCTGCAATCCAGACGACTGGGCCAAGAACCAGACCTGCGTGGGTGCCCCTACCCTCTTTGGCGCGATGTGGCAAAGAGCGAAACCCTGTCGGGCGGAGCAGTGGCCGGCACGGTAGTAGGTGCCATCGCCGGGGCTGGCGGCGCTGCTGCTCTGGGCTCTCGCCGCCGCCGGCGCCTTCGCGCTCGCTTGCCACTGGAATCGCACGCCTCCGCCGGTCACCGGCGGCACTGGCTTTTCCCCTCCACTGGTGAGTCAGTATTCGACTCGCCACTCCACGCCCGCTGGCACCTCCGGGTCCAACCCTCTGTGGACCATCGAGGCCTGACCCAAGCTGATTACTTATTTATTTTCATTCTTAAGAGAAATGAAATTATTGAAGAAAACAACGTTTCTCTTTTGCTGGCGTGGCGCTCGCCTTGATTGCAAATTTTGAATCAAGATTCTCTGCCTCTGCAGCGACGACAAGATCCCTTCAAACAAGATGACGCACCATCGGCAGCCACAGCATCAGCATCATCTTTTCCCTCAATCATACGGCTTCGAAGACACTGCAGATCAGCAGGGCGATGGGGGCTACTACGCGGGCGAGGGCGGGCCAGGCCCCTCCACCTTCATCTCCACCACTCCCATCTCTCCTCCCGGCAGCCACGGCTACCAGCACCCCCAAGGTATCATCATTTCCAAATTTCTCACCTCCTTTCAGCAACGTGGTCTACGCAAGCATCTGTTTCGTGATGCTTATCGATTTGTCTGGGATGACTGTAGCAGGCTCCTTTAATGTGGTGCCTCAGGCCCCTATGAGTGGGCCAAGGAGGGGCGGACCAGCGAGGCCCACCGCTGCCGGTGGCGTGAGGCCACAACAGCCCCAGCCCCAGCAGCCGCTCTTCAGCGACATCGGCCAGGGTGACTTCCTCAACAACGTAGCCCAAATCACCGACAACCCTCTTCTCAGGTACTACCTGCGTGGTCCATCGTAGCTTGCTACTCTGCCACTCTTTTGGCTCAGCCCCCTTCTTCTCCCCTTTCCCTTTCCCTCTCCTGCAGGGTGGGCCTTGATCAGGGCTCGCGGTGGGCAGAAGACGCCGGCCGAAAGGGCCTCGAAGGGGTACACTCACCCAAACGACCACCTGTTTAGGTTGCCGGCCTAGTGCGCTTGCGTAGAGTTGCTTACGGGGGTGTGCTGCAGATCACACGCTACCTCGAAGCGACCAATTTGAAGTACTACTTCAACATCAACAACTCCTACGTCCCCAACAAGCTCAAGGTCATCTTGTGTCCCATCCTGCACAAGGTGCCTTTTCAGCCTCCTCTCTAGATGAGTTTATAGACGCACCAAGCGACTGGTCTGGCAGCTTACCATTGACGCCAACTCGTCGTTCAGTCTTGGACGCGACGTATCACACAAACGCCCGACGGCAAGGAACAGTATTTGCCGCCCAAGGTACGTTTCTCCACCTCGTTGCTGCCTGACGCCGACCCGCCACTGATGATCGCCGCACGATGGTGCTGAATGCGCGCAGGACGATCTGAACGCCCCCGACCTGTACATTCCGTTGATGGCGTTTGTGACATACGTCTTGCTCGCCGCATTTGTGTTGGGCACCAGGAACGAGTACGATCGCCTTCTCCTCCACCCGTCATTTTGCCATGATGTAGTAGCTCACTGGCTGGTGGTGCGTATGGTCAGGTTCACTCCCGAGATGCTGGGCAAGCTTGCCTCGTCGGGTCTCATCTCGCTGGGCTTCGAGGTGGTCTTCCTCAAGTTCGGGTTCTATCTCCTCAACTCTATGAACTGTTCTGTCTTTGATCTCCTCTCCTACGCCGGCTACATTTTCATCAGGTACACCACGTCGCCTCTTTTCTTCTCATTGCCTCGCCTGGACTTTCGCGAGCCTAACACGGCACGACACTCTGTTGTTGCAGTCTCTGCGTCAACCACCTCGTTGGGCTCCTCCTGGGCACCTATGCCTACTACTGCTCGGTGGTCCTCACGGGCGTTTTCATCGCCATCTTCATGGTGCGTTGAACGAGATCCGTCAACAACAACAACGTAGTGGAGAGAAACTCACACTCGTTCTCCTCGCTCCGTTCCCAGGTGCGCACACTGCGTTTGCTGATCCTGCCCGACCAGGAGATGGCCAACACGCCCCTGGCCTCCAGCAAGCGGAGCTACTTCCTCCTGTCCGTTGCTGTCCTGCAGCTCGTCATGTCCTACTTCCTGGGCGTGTGCAAGTGAGTAGGAGTGAGAAGCGCTTTGCCCCCCCCCCATCGTGCAGGCCCAGCGAACCACCAAACGATGATCAGAGGCTGAGGCCGCAATAAAGGGCGGAGGAAAGGTCGATGGAGGATGTTGGTGAGGTACGAGGGTGGAACAGGCGGCACAAGTTTCTTTTTGGGGGCAACGAACGAGCGATTCGGGGCAGAGTCTATTGGGGGCCGACTCAGGGTCATTTATTTACCACCGACCCGCACAGCAGATCAACAACCACCCACAAAGCATCATCCAAAAATCATGGCCACTGGTGCGTCTGTCAGCTTCCTTGCTAGTTTCGCAACTACTCTACCTCCATCATTAAGATCCTCACTCAATCAAACGGTTTGATCTTTTTTGCTACGACCGCGTGCAGAGGGTAAGTACATTGTTTCGTTCAAGGCTGGAACTGACAAGGCCACCGTGGCTCAGCATGCTGCCAAGATCGAAGCTGCCGGTGAGTCCCCTTCGCCTCCTTTCCCTCACTGCAGCGCCGGTGCTTAATCTTTTCTTTCTACGTGGTTGGTAGGTGGCAGCGTGACGCACAAGTGGTATGAGTCTGAGACGCCTGTTGTCAACGGCTTCGCCGCCACCATCCCCGACACCGTTCTTCGTACGTCACGCCCCTTCAGCCCTACTTTCGACACTTCGCCTCACCCCCCTTTATTTGGCCATGACAGAGGCCGTGCACTCTGCGCCCGAGCTCGACGTCATTGAGGCCGATGGTCCCGTAACGGCGTTCGGCAGCAACCTCATTCAGCAGTAGTCGCCTCACCGAGTCACCAAGAGAGATAGGACGCACCATTCACTGTACCGGTCAACGACCGCCATGTACATACACAACACGCGTGGCCCTTCTCTGAATCGCTTCGTTTCGCGTTGCGCTCTAAGGCGGGGCCGACTGGTAAAGCCCTCTAGTACATGTAAGGTGATCAAAACTGAGTGGATGGCCGAGGTGCCCGGCACGTCCGCGGACGCGGGAGGTCCCTTCCTACGCTCGGTTGACCGTGGTGTGGTAGTCGCTGTCGCACGACCCGTCAAGCCGCGCGTACACCTCAGTCGCCTCAGCTGCACACCGCCCCACAACCACGTCAGTGAGCCGGGGCGTGTTCATGGCTCAACTCCAAGCGGCACTGTGGCGGGGGACGCACCGGGGTCGGTGATGGGCGTCTCCTGGTACTTGTACTTCTTGTAGGTCTGTCTGCCGGGCATCAACTGGAGTGGAAAACGAAAACACAACGAAGCCGGCGAATCGTTTGAGACCGATCCTCCTCGCACGCGCACACAGCAAGGACTGGGAGAAGAAGGGTTGATTGCGTACCCGCACGGCAATCACATCAACGATGAGGGTCGATACGGCCAGCAGACCGATACCGGACACGAACTGGACAGAGAGAGAGAGAGAGCGAGCGCGGAGCGTGAGCCGTTGGGGGGCGCACAGACGGCACGAAAAGGGAGGCAAAGTGGGAGGCAAAAGTGCGTGGGCGTACAGTCAGGAGAAGGGTCTGGAAGTCGAACTTGCCCAGGGAACCCACGGTCAAGAAGAGCAGGCGTACTCCGTGCCTGTTCCAGATTACTACTCCGCCGCACGTTCGCACAGAAACAAGATAGACGTTCGTTTGCCCGTGTTCTGTCTCTGCGCAATGGTGCGGGATGTACCTCGCTTTTCGTAGCTCTTGGTGTAGATGGGCTGCTCGCTCTTGAACTTGGTGTCGCTGACGGCCTTGACCGTGATCTCGTAATTGATGTTGTTGGTGTTGTAGCTGTACGTGTTGCTGTAGGTGATGAACACGAGCAGCACAATCCCGTCGTCCCTCTTCGACTTCTTGGGGTCATTGAAACCTGCGCCCAGCGATCCACATTGTGTCAAAGATATGTAACAATACATCATAAATACAGAAATAAATAACAACAAACAATAGAGTGCCGAGAGACATGGGCGTACCGGGGGTGTCGAGGGAGTCGATGCCGGCAGCGCGGAGGACGACACTCATGTGGAGGATGTCCTGCTTGCCGATCATGCCCACGGTATCCCCTGATGATGGGTGTTCAGTACGCGTTCCGTGCCGGCAGCGAGCTGGGCTGGGCTGAGGCGCAGGTACCTGCGGGCAGGTTGGTGACCTTGTCGCCGTTGGAGTCGATCAGCGAGCCGGAGAGATCCTGCCCGTTGGCCTGGATACCCAGCTGGCTCGTGTACATGGCGTGGTCGATCAGCAGCTGAACCCCCCACTCACCAAACCCCATGTAGTGCACACATGAGGTGGTTAGCACACTACCACATCGCCGGCTCTCCACTGCTCTTCAAAGGGGTGAACACCCCCTTACCGTGAAGTCCTCGATGTCGGCGATGTAGATGTCGTTCGGGGGCGACACGGGCACGTACTTGCACGTGTTGTTCCTGTCGGCACGGCGGTGAGAAGGGGTGCACCACAGCGGAGAAGAAAATAAAGAAAGAGAGAGGGAGAGGAGCGTTGGGTACGTCAGGCTGCAGCCGTCCTTGAGATCCTGGGACGTGTTGGTGATGCGCGTGGTAACGAACATCGCCCCGTGCTCTAATGTCGGATAGCTGCGCAGAGAGCATGGCGTCACGTCATGAAAGAGTCAGGCGCCGCCGTTTCATGTGTGCACACACATGAACAAGATGAAGGAGAGGAGGAGGAAGAGGAAGGTACACGACTAGATCTTCGTCCCAATATAAGCACTCGTAGTTGGGGAATCTACAGGCGAAGAGTGTGTGTGTGTGTGGTGAGTAGCAACGTATACAAAGTCAAATGACTGACGGCGGGAGGGTGTAGCGCACCCGTTGGTGGAGGCGCTGTTCTGGAGGCAGTAGGTGATGTTCTCGGCAGCTGGGGGCGTGAGGCCCTTCGTTTGAGGCTGCCCGTTGTTTCACCCAACACCCAACACACGCACACGTACGCGCAACGCACCAAAAACATCAGAAGGGCGCTGGCAAGCACGAGTGCGTGGGTTGGCGCCAACGTACGCTCATGAGGGACGTGCGGATGGAGCCCACGGGCGCTTCGGTCTTGAGGTACCTCTGTCGCGAACGAGGAGGAGAAGCGGGGATGAGCAACGGCTGAAGGGCGCTGCGCTGCAGCGTGGGAGGGTGGTAGGGGGTACCATTTGCCACAGGACGGTGAAGCCGACGATGTAGCCGAGAATGACAAGCATGAAGAAGTAGTGCAGCAAGCCCAGGCGCCGATCTTGGATTTGCACGATCTGCATGGATCATATTCGGTGTTAATCATATTCGGCACTAAATCAACATGCAAAATCAACGCACCTTGACAGTACTATAGGCCAAGATGGCATCCCAATCTGTGAGCAAGAGTACAAATCAGAAATGGAATGGAGATTGTTTTAAAAAAATGCAACTTGGATAATCTCCATTGTTGCGAAAGCGAGGCCAAGGCGTACTCCAGGGACAGCCCAGACGACCCATGATCCTCTTCAGAACAATCAACTACAACGCCCGACGGAAGATGCCAGCGACAACACAGCAACGCCCCGACACCAATACGCGCAATTTTCTTGCCCATTTTCCACGACTGCAAAAGAGCCTTGGTGGTTATCGAACCCACCGCATGTTAGGCATGGGAGAATCACTTCCAATGAAATATCATCGATATTTCGTCAGGCGCACAAAAATCTTGGAAAGCCCGCCAAATCCTCGAATTCGAAGCTCATTCTGATTCTCGACTGCATGAGACGAGGACGTGGCCGCAAACGAAAGGTAAGTATCATCCCACGCAAGTGTTACCTCTTTGTGCGGTTAAAACATCCATCCGTTTGTTTGTTTGCACTCTAATTTGGAAGCAAATTTTTGCACCAAATTGAAAAAAATCCTCTATGTTGGTGGTGCCCATCTGTTTCTAGATCCACAACAAATATTCTCTGCCCCCCACAAACTTTTACTTCTTTCTCCTTTCTTGCTCTAGCTCTTGCGTCAGGCTTTGTTCTGCTCACTGACACCCGCACCCTCCTGGTGGCGCGCAGGTGGGGGAAATGGGGAAGGACTACTATGCCATCCTGGGAATAGAGCGGACGGCAAGCGCGGCGGACATCAAGGCGGCCTACCGCAAGCAGGCACTCAAGTGGCATCCGGACCGGAATGCCGACCAGAAGCAGCTGGCGGAGGAAAAGTTCAAGGAGGTGAGCGAGGCCTACGAGGTGCTGAGCGACGAGAAGAAGAAGGACCTCTACGACCGATTCGGCGAGGAGGGAGTCAAGGCCGGCGGCGCGCCCGGAGGCGGCGGTGCCTCCTCGGCACACTCCTTCAACTCCTTCCGATTTTCACGTCCCGAGGACATCTTCTCTCAATTCTTTGGTGCCCATTCCTCTCCTGTGATGTCGTGCTGTGTCGTGTGCTCATGATGGTGAGCTCTGATGTGAGATTGCTGATACTACTCTGTTCTTTGATCTATCACTGTCATCAGGAGGTTCCAATCCGTTCTCGCGAAGTTCGGGGAGGAACGGAGGCGCGGGAGGCTTCTACGGCTTCGATGCGTTTGGCGAGCCTGAAGGCTTCGACAGTGGCTTTGGCGGGTTTCCACCGCGACCGCAAAAGGCCCCGCCCATTGAGCGCACGTTCGGTTGTACATTGGAGGAACTTTACACGGGTACGACATCCTCTCCCGCGCCAGCCAGGCACTCTCTCTTTGCCTTCAGAACCGGGCTCATCGCCTTGCCACACACAGGAACGATGAAACGAATGAAGATCACAAAAACCATCACCGAAAGCGGTGGGGAAAAGCAGGTGATTGAGAAGATCCTGGAACTAACGGTTAAGCCCGGCTGGAAGGAGGGTACGCTGCAACCACCGGCCGCTCTTGCGTACACTCCAACGCAAGTGCTAACCGAACTCTGAACTCGATCGTGGCCGCCCGTGCAGGCACGAAGATCACGTTTGCGCAGGAAGGCGACCAGGCCCCGGGCATCATACCGGCGGACATCGTGTTCATTCTACAGCAGAAGCCGCATCCGCTGTTCACGCGGGAGAAGAGCGACCTTGTATATACGGCCAACATCTCCCTCACCCAGGCCCTCTGCGGCGCCGAACTATCCATCGTCACGCTCGACGGACGCACACTCAACGTGCACCTTCGTGACGTCATCCCTCCCGGATTCTCCAAGGTACCCTTTGCCTTTCCCTCTTCGCCCACCCGACCCGCGTGCGAATGGGCAGAAGCTGATTGGGGAGACCTTCTTCGTCCGATGCGCGTGCAGACGGTGCCAGGCGAAGGAATGCCCGATCAGAAGAACCCGGAGAAGAGGGGCAACCTGGTGATCAGGTTCAACATCCAGTTCCCCACCAAGCTCACCGAGTCGCAGAAGTCGAGGCTGGCCGACACGCTCGGGGCTTGAGGGGCCCCACCTCCCTGTTCTGCGCTTCTCCTGCCAAATTCTTGTCTGTCGTCCCATCGCGCTCCCTGCCTCCTCGGCCTCGAGACCTGGTCCAGGTTCAGCAGTAACCAATGCCACCCCCGTGTGGTGTTAACGCGTTGTGTGCGGTTTGCCGCTCAACGTCGTCGTGGTGCAACGCGATGATCAGGGATTGGGCGAACCTTCGGGATACGTTTTTGCATAAATCGGCGTGATTTCTTGAGGTTTTGTTTGGACGCGCACGTGCGATTTGCCGAGGCCGTTCGCGCCGAAGAGGCGAAACGCCGAAAGAGAAAGTGTGCAGCCGCAGCTGCTGACTCAACTCCTTCCATTCAGAAGTCCACGCACCAGCCCACGGCACAACACACAAATGGTGAATTGATCAGGGAGTTTCATCAATTTCACAAGTCGTCATCTGCAGCGATGGAAGATAAAACAAATCTGCATCCTACAAGCACGAGCCGAAGCGAACCTGCCGACAGCGAGAAGCGACCCCAAGAGAAGCTGCATAAATCGGAGGAGACCGGTCCGAGTCGCACCACCGCCGCCAATCCCAACGCTCGATTCGAATTGATCAACATCAAGAAAGATGAGGGGAACTTCCTGTTTAGGGAGAAAAAGTACGCGGCGGCCCTCGAACGATACATCGAGGCGATGCTCGAGCTCAAGGTCTACCGACGAGTCTGGCGAGAAAATCGCTTGCGCAAGATGGCCGCCGGCCAAGATGGCGCGCCCTCCACGTGCAGCCTCCAGACCGAGCACGTTCCGACGAGCAAGGTGCTCGGGAAGCGGAACTGCAACGGCAACGACAAGGGCAAGGAGAAGATGGAGCTCGAAGGTGAAGAGGTCGCGACAGCGGAAGAGAAGTGCGAGAAGGAGGGCAATGCCCCGATGCTCGTGGAGGGAGAAGAGACGACGCAGACCTGCACCTCCTCGTCCGGCAAGTCTGCAGAGAGCACCGTAACGTTGATCGTGTCGCCCGCGACCTGCACCACCGCGCCGCCGTCTGCGGGGGACGACACGATGGTGGACTGGGACGGTCTGCGGCGGAAGCGGCGACGCCTCGACGAGGCCGAGTGCAAGAGCGACGCTGCGGCCGACGACATGACGGTGGAGATCATCGACAAGTCGGACTACACCATGCCCAAGGACATGGGCTGCCATGTCTCTTCCTCTTCCTCTTCCTCCTGTTGCTCCTCTTCCTCCTCCTCCTTTACTTCTTCGCTCGCGGTGACTGCGCCGGTGGTTCCTGATTGGGGCAAGCAGCGGTCCTTCAAGGACCTCACCGAGTGCGAGAAGAACCTGAAGCGGCTGGAGATCATCATTCGGCTCAACGTGGCCGCCTGCGGGATTCGGCTAGGCCGCGGCCAGCAGGCCCTCGAGCAATGCCGCAAGGTGGTCCGCATGAACGACCTCGAGTGCTGCGAGCCGCTACTCTATGCCAAAGCCCTCTATCGGTATTTCTACACCTTTCGTGGTCGGTTCGTTGTCTCCACTCGCAGAGTCGCTCACCATCTGATGCCCATCGGGACCGCAGGAAAGCGCAAAGCCTGAAGATCATGGGACAAAACAAAGAAGCCTGCGCGTGCCTGCGCCTGGCGGCCACTTTCTCCCCCGCCGATCGCAGTATTCGTAACGAACTGTCCGCGCTCGAGTTCGTCCTCCTCCCACGCCTCGCGCCTCTCCGTGTGTGATTCACCGCGCTAACAAACCCGGCGTGCAGACAAGCGGTGAAGAAGGGGAGCGTCGTGTGCAGGCTTCTCGAAAAGCTGCGCTGCAAGAAGCAAGACGACGCGGAAGAGTATGCACACCTGCTTTCCCTCCACACACACACACACACACACGTACAGTGGCCGGGCTGACCTGGTGTGTATGTGTGCCTTGCCTCTTGCAGTGAACCGCAGACGTCTCCAGCGCCGGAAGCGCCGAAGAGTAACAAATGTACATTTTTCAGTGGACTCTTCGGCGGAAGCTGCTTGGCGCGGACCCCGCTTTCGCTGCTGTGCAGGAGGTACCCGTCTCCGGCTCTGCCCTTCCCTTCTCCAATGTCGCACACTACTCACGCGATGGGCCGGTCATGCATGCGCACCTACTACGCAGGGAGATCTCCAGTCGGGGGCTCACACCGCAGCAGAAGGCCGATGTGGCCTGCCGACAGTTGCCCAAAGGGCCTCCGTCTCTTGTGGATAAGTACTGCCGCCGGGCCTACGCGGGCCAGTGGAGCAGCGACGGCGATCTGCTCTTCACCACCTGTCAGGACTGGAAGATTCGCATCTACACCCACGACTCGAAGACTCTCACGCGGCGATGTATAATCAATGCCAAGTACGCGATCTACCTCCCGCTGTCTATATAGACTGTGGGCCGACCTTGGGCTAAACGTTGACACTTTCGTGTACGCGCGTAGGAAGGGGCAGTGGACGATCACTGACGCGCTGATGAGCAGCGACAAGACCTTCCTGCTGTACTCGTCGATCACGCCCCTCGTGCACGTGGTGCCCCTGCCCCAGAACCTGAACGACGTGAACCCCAAAGGTACCGCCGACGGTGGACTTCGTCATCGAACCGTCGTCGCCACAACGGTGCACTCACCTCCCTCCCTCCCGATCCCTTAGGCGACCATCCCGTTCTCAATTTTGTCGGGGCACAGGGCAGCGATTATTCGGGCATCTGGTGCATGGCCCTCGCTCCCGACGACAGGTACCACCGTCATATCTTCTTTCTCTCTTTGTGGGTGGATCTCCAACAGAACGTGTGCGGCACTTGTGCGTCGCGTTCGTATGCAGGGAGGTCCTGGCGGGGACGTCCGATAGTTCGGTGTGCGTGTACGATCTGGAGAAGAACCAGCTCGTGGAGCGCGCGGCGGCCCATGGTGACGACGTCAATGCCATTTGCTACGTGGATACCGACAACGGTGTCGGGTCCAGCGCACACCTCCTGGCTTCGGCGTCCGACGACGGCCTCATCTACCTGTGGGACAAGTACGCTCGCTTTCTCCGAATCGATTAGTGCTCCCCCCATGGGGGGGGGGTTGCATTTCCTAAGCACTCCCCTCTGGTCTTTGACACAGGCGCTGCATGACCGAGCCCGTGGGGACCCTCTTTGGTCACACCGAAGGTCTCACATCTTTGGCCTCAAAAGGTGCCGTGGGACGAAGTTGTGACATCCTGTGTGTGTGTGTGTGTGTGTGTGTGTTGTGTGGTTCGTTGCTGGCCCACGCTCACGACGGTAACAACGACAACACACAGGCGATGGGCGATATCTGCTGTCCAACAGCAAGGACCAGACCATGAAGCTCTGGGACCTGCGGAGAATGGTCGACCGCCACTCCGCCCAGCCGCCCGTGAAGAAGTACGTGTGGGACTACCGAGGCATGAGCTACCCCGGCCATCCCGACGTCGACAGGTAATGAACGCACCCCACTCTTCGCTTCTGCACCCATCCAAAGCTCCCACTGACACCGCTCTCCTCCGCGCAGACATCCGTGCGACCTGTCGGTGTCCACCTTCCTGGGCCACTCCGTGTTGCGGACGCTCATCCGTTGTAAATTTTCTCCCCCTGCTTGGTCGGGTACGACCATCCCTCCGTCTCTGTTCCGTCTCTATTCACAACCCCCGCCAACGCGTTCACGTCGACTGACATCAACGTTCGTGTGTGGGGGCGTGGGTTGTGATGGAGATAGGCCAGCGATATGCGTGTACGGCATCGGCGGACGGCAAGGTGTACATATATGACGTGGCCTCCACGCAGCTCGTCCGCGTTTACGATCCCACGGGAGGCAACGAAACCACCGGTTCCTGTACGTTTGCAAGTTCGCGACCTGTCTCGTCGTGCTTAGCACTCCCCTTCCCGTGTCTCATCTGATGTACGCGCGCGTGCAGCGAGTGCGATTGTGCGGGACCTGTCCTGGCACCCCTACCTGCCCTATCTTGTTACTGCGGCGTGGAACGGAACGGTGTCGCTCTTCTCCCACGAAGCCAAGCCCCCATCGGCCGACGAAGGCGAGGAGGAGCGCATGGTGCCGGACCGCTCGTCCTAGGCTGATACATTATTATTATAATAACAATACTAAAACGAATATTTGCATTGTCCTCGTTCGCCCTGCGCACGCAACGCACGCAGAACCGCACACCGGGCGGAGAAGGAAATTGGAATCTTTTCCTTTTTCTTTTCCTTTTGGAGGACGTGGCTCTTCAGTCGCGAGTGCAACGTGTAGGAAGAGACGAGGAGGTGCCGTATGTACAGGAAGAAGGAGAAGAGCACCTAAACGGACGCTTGGCCAAGCAGGGAGAAGTGCTATTCGCATAGATACGTACAGTGACGATTAGCGATGTGGCGAAGCAAGGCACACAACACAATGGAAGGAGAGCGGAGGGAGGGGGCACTGCTGGCGGTGGCGGCACTGCTTCTGGCGCTGGTGCTGCTCGGAGGACCACCAGCCCTGGCCGAGGAAGAGGGGCTCGCTGCCGTCTCTCTACCCTCGGCCCTGGACGACTTTGGGGTGACGCAACTAGAGGCCGTGCCAGGCGGTGCTGAGGCGTATGTGCTGCCGGATGTGGTCACTGAAGGGCTGCCAGCGATGGACGCAGTGACCAACCTCCGCTATGAGGAGGAAGTCGAGGCCTTGAGGTCCGCGGCCATGGCAGGAGATCAGCCTTCCTCGCTGGTGTCGAGGAACTCGCTGGAGAGCGGCCACGACACGAGCTTTGCGAGCCTTGCCGCGGTTGAGCCACTGGTCTACTCTCCTCTCATCGACGAGACTCTGGTCACGCCCGGGGAGGCTGTCGACTGCGCTGCTCTTCCACAATCTTCGCCAACGTCTACTGCAACCATCGACGCTGAGAAGGAAGAGCCACAGCCACCCGGCAGCCTGGCGACGGATACACTCGCCAGCGGCGGAGCTCCTGAATCGCAAGAGAACGCGATCCTTGCTCCCACCGAGAGCATGACTGTAGGGATTCCAGAGAGATTGTCGCTGGAGCCGACGCCGGATCTGCCGCACCAGGTTGGAGAGCTCTCGGAAGGAGGCGCGGACGTCGTTCTGGACGACGATCTGCTCGCCACGCCGGAGAAGGCCGCATCCCCCTGGCCCCTGCCCTCCGATTCAGATCTCAGCCAATCCGGTGAGCTGGAGGCTGAACAGGCTCCCGCCGAAGAAGAAGAAGTAGAAGAAGCATTAGGAGAGGCTGCAGCTGGCAGCTTCGAATCCGCTGCGCCAACCACCGAGGACGCCAAGTACGAGGTCGAGACGTCGAGTGTGGAGCGGGCATCAGAAGCAGCGGAAGGTCGCGACATCGACGCTGAGGGAGTGATCGGCGGGGAGGCCAACGGAGATAACGAGACCGAGGGCGAGGACGCGCTCGACGGCATTGAGGGCGCTGACATTGCCGAGCGAGAAGGAGCAGCTGACCGAGTGGCCGATGCCCAGCAGGCAGCTTTCGAGGCAGTCACGTCGGCCCCAGAAGTGGTGGTCACCGACCACACAGGGGCTGAGCTGATGTCCGAATCCGGGCGGCTCGAATCGCCACGGGAGAGGCCCAACGAGAGCGATGCGGGGCAAGGAGAAGGGTTGGTGCCTAGGCTCGATCTCTACAAGGACGCAGAGGAGGTGCGGCCCACGGCGAGCGGTGGCGAGTTCGTTACGCCCCAGGAAGTGGCCGAAGACGAGGGGAAGGTGGTGGAGGAGGAAGAGCTGCAGAAGAAGCTCAGACAGGAGAGCCTGATGGCGGCGAGGAAGAAGCGATTACGGGAGCAGGCCGTCAACCAAACGGCGGAAGAGGAGGAACGGGCCAGGGAGGTGGTTAGGCGGAAGCTGGAGAGCCTCCTTCAGCGCGACCAGACGCAGCGACCATCGGAGCCCCCACCCAGCGGAGCGTCAGTGCCAGAAGGTAGTGGCGTCAAGCCTACGGCGTTCCGCTCCGCTACGGTGGGTCGGGTGAGCGATGGAGCGAAGGCTCCCGCTCGCGCGGCTGTCGGTACGGAGAAGCTCGACGCCCCTAAGCAATCCCACGAGATCAGGTGGTCTCCAGCCGTGGGCATTGCTTCGCCCTCGGCGTCCACCACGGGGAAGAAGAGCATCACCAGGTCTTCATCGGCCGTCGTGTCGCCGTCGCATCCGGCTTCGGCTCCCGGGCTTTCGAAGGCCACCCCAACTCTTCCCTCACACTTCGCTGGTGAGACCAGAGCCGGCCAGATACCCAGCGACGCAGGGCTCAGGATAGCCGGGCACATGCACGTGGCCGAGAGTCCCTCAGATGAGGGCAAAGACGACCTGGACGACGAAGACGAGTACGAAGACGGCGACGGGCTGTTCGATAACGGCGGCGACGACGACGAGCTGGCGGCTCTGGCGGGCTCAGCACCGCAGCAGCTATCGCGGCCGGCGAAGGACCAGGGCGCCGAGGCCCCAGCACACGCCGAAGCTGGGTCGTCCAACGACTTGGCGGACAAGGCCCGCAAGCTGGTCGAGCGCAAGATCCTGCTCAAGATGGCCAAGGAGGTCTCGGGCATCAGCCACTGTACAGACTCCCCCTATCCGCATGCATTGCCAGGTGGTCCGCTCGCTTACGTGTTGTGTACGTGTCGCGTAGCGGTGAGCGAAGGTTCCGAGTTGAAGGCCTGGAAGCGGCGGGCGAAGCTGAAGAATATGGAGAGCCGGCGGAAGCAGGACGTGCCGACCTACGACATCACTAACGCCGCGGCTCGACGAAGGGAGCTGGAGCGAGTAAAGAAGGAGAAGCAGAAGAACAAGGGTAGCCTCCGCTACAAGAAGCCTGTCTGATCTTACATGACATGATGACGTGATGTTGATCAACAATGAAGGCTCGACATGTTCAATGACATCCAGTCTTATGTACAATAACGACAATAAAATGAATGAGACTGAGAAAGAGAGAGAGAGAAGAAGAAGAAAGAGAGTATTATGGGTTGGTGGAGAGGGACCTGCAGAGTTCGATGACCCACCACGTAACGGCCGTGGAGGGCACCACCTTGAGATAGGTCGCCGTCAGGCCTCTGTAGAATCCCTTGGGTCCCTCCTCCCTCATGATCTGGCGGACAAGAGAGGAGTGCACAGAGTAGCCACCAGTGAGTCCCTCCCGTGGCGATAACATGAGGTGTACCAGAAGGCCTCGTAGTGGCCGAGAGCGAGGTACCTTTCTGACGGCGTCGGAGATGCCGCCGTAGGTGCCCTCCTTGCCGCCCATCTCCTGCACGATGATCCGCTTCCGGATCAGATCGGCCGGGTAGCTGATCGTGGTGGCCAGCGTGCCGGCGATTGCGCCCATGGCCAGCGAAAGCACCGTGCCGGGCGACCCTGTGTTGGAGGAGGTGTTACTTTTTTATGAGTCGTGACTGCGCGTGCACCGAGGCGCGCAACCAGGAAGAGCTAATCGAACCACCGCCGGCTTGAGTGTACTCCTTCAGCTTCTCGTAGGTCGTGAAGTTGATTGCAATATAGGGCGCCGTGTTCTGCGAAAGCCGTCAGATAGGTAGACGTCTAAGGCGACGTTGGGGTCATGGGTGGGATTTGCGAGCGTACGAGAACGGCCGCCGTGACGCCTTTGTAGAACCCGAGCAGGCCCTCTTGCCGGTAGATCGAAAGCACCGCATTCGTCACGCCCCGGTAGTAGCTGCGCGCACACGCACACATCACCTGCCACGTCAGCAGAAGCGCCACCCACCCCGCGCGCGTGGCAATGGAGGGATGCCTCGCACACGTACGTGTTGCCGGCGGTCTGTACGGTCAACCGGGTGCGCACGAAGTCCATCGGGAAGGTCACCACCGCCGCCGTCGTACCGGCCGAGGCCGAGGCCAGCAACACTTCGCCCTGGACAGCGGCAGTGAGCGACCACAGCAGCGAGATCATCATGGCACGTGGCACGTGGCGGTGGTGGTGGTTGCACACCGCGTACCGTGTTGAGTTGGTCCCGTCGCACAAACCGCCGCAGGAACGTCTTGTAGATCTCAAACGTGTAGAAGCGGGCTGCCGAGGTGGGTATGATCCGCACCACGTTGGTCGCGTTGCCCTTCCAATACCCCCGGATGCCCTGGATAACAGCACGCACACACGAGACGTTGTTCTGGGTCAGAGAAAGAGAGCACAACACACGCCGGCACACGTGGAACGCACTTACCTCTTCTCTGGCGATGATCAGGAGTGGCCGTAAAATGCCCTGATAGCGACCCTCGCCACCATGGAGGTGCTCCACCTGCAACGAGAGAGATTCAGGGATTATTAAATCAAAATAAATCAAAATAAATTGGCGGAAATCGATTCGGACCATTTGCAAGATGCGAAGCCGCTCTAGTGGTGCGGTGGCAGTCTTGGAGCAAATGCCAGCGATAGCACCGTAGAGGAGGTAGTTGGCCGTCCGCACAGGATCCTTGCGCGGAGCTACCGCTGCAGGTACAGCGCCCTTATGCTCCGTCGTTGTCATCTCTCCCAATTACTCTCACGCCCGTTTGTGCGTGTTGAGTTGTTGATCGAGGGAAGATGGCAGGAGGGAACCTTGGCCGCGTTCTTCTTTCTCGGACGTCTTCTTGGAACTTACAGGGTCGGCCACCTACCAAATTACTCGCATCGCTGACCCTTCGTCGGTAAAGCTGACGTCAGCACCACCGCAGAGAACCTGATCTGAGAGAAGCACACCAAGTGGTGCGACAGCTGCAGGGGATGGATGCGTGCAAACTCCAGCTGCTGATGGCGGCGGTGTGGCTGGTGGTTGTCCTGGGCCTCGTGCAAGCTGTGCTGGCCCAGCCACCGGAGCAGCTTCAGAATAATGGATCGATTGACTCACCCCTCTGCTCCCTTGCTCGACGCTCGCTCCTCACCCAGGAGGAATTTGAGAGGTACCTGACCTCCTTATCTCCCGGCCCTTCAGTCTCTATGCGCGCCGCCTCTAAGAGTGATGGTGTCGCTTCCTGTTTAGCCTGCACGAGGAGAGGGAGCCTGTTATCATAGCGGTGCCCCTTGAACTCAACGCGGCGTTCCGTTCTCTCACCACCAAGGTACGAGGTCCTAGGTTGTCTGCGTATCGCGGCTTACAAAACGCGTAATGCAGGAAAGGCTGGTGAAGGACTATGGCGAGAAGAGCCTGGTCCTGTCCACCGCCAACACCAACAGCTACGCCAAAAGAAGAATGACTCTTAAGCAGTACACCGCCCAGATTGTCGACCGCCCGACCACACTTAGCGACAGAGGCGATTCCACCTTCTATCACTTCGGTGACAACGACCACACTTCGGTACTGCTGCTTGCCCCTTTTTTCTTGATTGGTGTGTGACGTTCATCTCTGCGCAGTTCCAAGCTCTGTTCGCCACCTACGTGCTGCCTCCTTGGCACGCTACCAACACGACAGCACCGCATCCGTCACTGAGCTTTGGTTTTGCCGGACACGGTACGTGCAGCATGATTCCGTTCCTCGTGCGATCAATGAAAAGGAGAGACCTGATGTGTCGTGCAGGCAGCGGTGTTCCCTTGCACACGCACGGGGCTGTCTTCGCCGAAGTTCTGCATGGCCGAAAGGTAGTTCCCTTCTCCGTGCTTTGCCTGCTCACCCTCGTCTCATTCTGCAATTTGGCCCCCACGAAGAGATGGTTCTTGTATCCGCCCTCGTACACGCCACTATTTGATCCCAACGAGACGACGCTCAGGTAGGCTAAGTCCTCACTGGTGGCCCTTACCATGCTACTGATGCATAACTCGCATTCCCCAGGTGGCTGCATAACGTTTATCCATCGTTGGGTCCTCTTGACCGACCGCTGGAGTGCACCCTTGATGTTGGAGAGGTAGGCTAACACGATGTCAACGACATGTTCTTTGCTAACGTTCAATGCTACCCTGATACATCAGGTGTTGTACATTCCCTCAGGTTGGTGGCACAGCACACTCAACATCGGGGAGTTTGTTGTATTCATGTCAACATTCCTCTAGACTCAACTTCATCACGCTGCCACGCTCGGCCACCGTGCTCTGTCGACTTTTTTGCTTCTTTTCTTCTTTTGAATTCTTGAGTGCAAGAATGCGAGGCACGAGCTTCGGCAGAAAAGGAGACATACAAACATCTTTTGCACCAGGACGATCAGCATACCCAAGTTCTGCCCTTCATTCCTCCGCACTACTGCAGCCGAGGTGATCTAAATCTGCGTGGCCTTGGCTGGAAAATGGATTGCTGCGAATTCGACACCAAAGATGAGGCCCAATTCGCCTCTGATGGCGAAGGGGAAGCTTTCGATTGGAACTCGGTGAGCCTTACAGAAAGTGAAGAGCTGATACTGACCCCTCTGATGCTCCAATCCATCGACGGTCGCCTTTCTACCTCATTTGGCGATGCAGATGGCGAGGGAGAAGCACCCGTTACGACCGGCACGTCGGGCGGTTCGGGCGGCGTCGTGCCACCCTTTGGCAATGCCCACTTCGTGGCGGTGGCCTACAACGGCAACAAGAGCGACGAGGAGGTGCAGAGCGAGCAGCTCGACAACGGCGACGAGGGCTTGAGTCTAGGAAAGCAGCCATGGGGCGTGCGTACCCTACAAGAGCACCACAACCGCAGGAAGCTCAGCAGCGGCTGCCGAATCAAGTTTGTGCCCCCCCCCCTTTTCCTCTCCCTTCTCGTCTCCCTTTCGCCCTTCTCTTCCATTTCTGCACCAAGGCGGTTGTTGACGTGGGGCGGTGCTGGCGAAGGCGAGACAACGAAAGAGTGTCTGCGGCGCTGGCGGACGACGACAGGGTGCATGTCACCACACGAGGTGCCAACTTTGACCTGGTGCTCCGATACCGACCTGATGGCCGCTTCCTCCTTGCTGGGCTCGTCTTGCGGCAACGTACGCTCACTCGGCCCGGAAGGCAGCTGGTGGAATGCGCGGGCACTGACAACCCTCATATATGCAGCGCCATCGGGCTGGCCCTACCCGGTCCGTAGCGTGGCGGTGTGGGGCTACGGGGCATCCGACGACGAAGCGGAGCCCGTTCCAGGCGAGTACTCAGAGTGCTTCAACGACCTCGACGAGGGTAGGAGCCTGGTGCAGGATGAGGTCCCTTCGGATCTGGTTCTTCCTCTGCCGCTCGCCTACCTCCACATCGGACCAGACGATCGTGCCGTCTACGTGCCCTTGCATAGGCCGGTCCTGGTCAAGTATCTCCACGTCAAGTTCATCTCGGCCTACAACACACGCAGCAACGACAGGGCGCCCAACATCGAGGTCGGGTTCTTGGGCCTGACCGGACTTTGCGTGCCGCCGGGCGGTCGTCTGTTCGACAGCAAGGTGAGCGCCGAAGAAGAGCAGATCATGTTCACGAAGCGGCTCCCGCCGGCCATGGTCTACGGCTACAGGCCACCACCGGTGCTGATCTCCCTCACCGAGGAGTTCTACGACTACATGCTCTCGCATCGATTCGTCTACCTCTTCCCTCAAAATGCCCTGGTGCGCAGTCCTTCCCCTTCCTGAACGCACCTCAACGGCCCTCTTGTACTAAAGGCGCACCACTGCCTGCAGACCCTCAGCCGCTATGCCACACCCTTTGAAGACCTGCGAGCGATGCTCAACGAGGTCATCAAGGAGGGCACCGTGCCGAGCGTGGGTGATTTGGCCTTCTTCCATGGACCCTCACCCTTCGACGCTCAGCTTGCCAGGCTGTGCGGGCTCTGGAACGAAAACCCAACCATTGCCTTCATCGTACGTACGCATCCCGACTGCCTGTTTCCACACCAACTCAATTCGCACCCCTGCTTCTCCTAGGATCTGCACAACCAGCTGTTCTACGTCAGCAACAACGTCGATCTGACCACAGAGAAGGTGCGCGGCTTCTTGCATGACTGCTTGGCCGGTACCTATCCCCGCCAGATGCGGCCTTCGGAGCTCGCGCGAATCGGCCGCCTTGGCAGCGGGTACGCTCATCACGACACCTTCCCGCACATTCGTTAGAGCCTTCTTCTTCTTCTTCTTGTGCTGACCATTCAGCCAACTCCCGCTTTAGCGCATTCGGGTCCGTGTTCAAGGCCGTTCACAAGCCCACCGGCGAAGAGGTGGCGGTGAAGGTCTTGACCGAGTCGAAGCCTGAGGAAGTCGCTCTGCTCCAGATGTGCCGTGAATGTCCGGAGATTGTGCAGTGTCGCGCTTCCTTCAAGAATCCCAGAGCCGACAGCATTTGGGTACTTCTGCCCTTCTTCTCGCACTTTTGTTTTTGGCTAACCCTTGGTGCTGCTGTGGATACCGGCCTTAGGTGGTGCTGGAATATTGCGGTGGTGGTAGCGCCTGGGACCTCGTGGACGACATGCTCTTCCAGATGAAAGAGGAACATGTGGCCACTATTCTCAAGAGCGTGCTCACGGCCCTGGTCTACCTCGAGGAACACGGTATCCTGCACCGTGATATCAAGGTACCTTCCCTCGGCCGCCAAATACGGACCACGCATGCAGTTTGTGCGCCCACTGATATCGTCACTTCAATTCCATGGCCAAAGCCCGACAACATACTCTTTACGGCAGACGGCCATGTCAAGTTGAGTACGTGTCCCACGTCTCGCAAAGCCTGTGCTCCTTCTTTCAAATCACTAACAGCTCTATTGGATTGCACACAGCCGATCTAGGGTGCGGCCGCGTGTTGAAGAAGGGCGACATGGCAGTAAGCCAGGCGGGACATATAGTCACGCGGCCGCCAGAAATGGGTCGCATGTACTATGACCACAGATCCGACATCTGGAGCGTGGGCAAGGTCGCCCTCCTGCTGGCCCGTCTGGCCAAGCTGCCCGAGGTGATCCAAATCCAGCACGCTGAGGACGTGGAGTATGGTGACTGGCACCCATTCCTCCGCAACTTCGTCCAGCGCTGCCTTCAGCCTCAGCACAGCCGAGACAACGCCGCCTCGATGCTACAGGTATTACCGCCTCTCTGACCATCTCAGCACCCTGCAATCGCCCTGGACCTGGGTGTTAATGGGTTTCCCCAAACAGGATCCATTCATCACCACGTTTGCGAGAGATCACACCCTCTTCAGGGACTACTGCCAGTTCGTGGAGCTCGCAAAGAGGAATCAGTTGGTAAGCTCCAGACTCTAAGGAGCAACTTGGCTTTGTGCCAGTAGTGCCGACTGATGATTGGCATGCTATGTGGTATGTGCAGAATCAAGTCAAGCCCGTCATCAGCCTGCTGGATCAGTTGCGCTTGAAGGATGAGTCAACGAACCAGATTGCGTTCATCCTCGATGTGTTCTCATCGACCCTCCAACGTTGCACGGGGAACGAGCACCTGCACATTGACCTCAAGGAGGCCCTCGAATTGGCCTTGATCGACCACACCACCCGTATCCTCATCATCGGCGGCACACGTACGTGCCCTCTCCAGCCGCAACACCGCTGCAGTTTCTTCATACGTCCGCTCACCATTCTGAAACAGGCGAGGGAAAGTCATCGTTCATCAACGCCTTGGCCGGAGCTAAACTCTGTAAGGTGAGCAGCGTGCTCAAGGAGACCATGGGCTGTGAGGTACGCGATCGCGTTTCCGCGCTGCCGCGCCCGCAATGCTCATCATCAGTGCTTTGTTATTGCATTGCTGCAGTGGCGAGATCTGAACCTGGGCAGGGACAAGATCAAGATCATGGACTCCCGCGGCAATGCCGAATTCGATAGCAACGTGGTGTACGAGGATGAGGACTTCAAGTCCTTCGTCTACATCCCGGAGAAGACTCCTCTCCGTACGCCCTGCCCTGCGCCCCAATGGCTGTTCGCTCTGGACTAAACGTCTAGTGTATCATTTCTTGCGCACACAGAGCTGATCAAGGAGGAGCTGCGCAAGGGCCATCCGGACATCGTCATCTTCGTGGCCAAGGCCAAGCAGCTCGACACCCAACAAAACAAGGAGAACCTACTGTTCCTGAAGGAGGTCCTCCAGTTCATCAGGTACATCTCCACGCGTCCTCTCGTCTTACAGAACCTGCACACAGCCTTGGATTCACACCGGTGACCTCGCAGGGAAAGCAATCCCAGGCGGCCGTTTCCCTGCGTGCTCGGGGTCGCCTCGCAGGTCGACGAGCTGGACCCAGTCAGACGACCGCCCGCCGATAAACTTCCCGTGATTGAGCAGGCGCGGACGATCCTGCACTCCCGCATGGAGGAATGTCTTCGGCCTCTCTTCGAGCAGGTATCTCCCTCTCCACGCAATGAGTTGTCATGTTATCGGTCTTCAGGAGTCTTATGCAATTGTATCTGGCTGCCAGGTGGCGAACGAGAGCATTGAAGTGGGCACTTCGGTGACGCTGGACTTCCAGCTCGCTCCGAAGCTGAGCACATTTGCCGTATGCAGCGTCGTGGAGTGGTCCGACGACGGCACGGAGATCGTTGAGGATCACCGCTGGGGCATCGATGCTGTGCGCCGTCACCTGACCGAGGACGGCAGCGTTCGCGTTACACTCGGCCTGGTACCCACGCCCGCTTTCCTCCTACCCCTCCAGTTCTGTTGGGCTAACGTCGCTCTCTTTCTCTCCCTTTCCACTTTGGGGTCGAATACCAGCTTGCCACGTGTCGGATGCAGGACCAGCCTCGCCTGGTAGCCAGGGCATGGGCCAACTACTACGGCCAGTTCATCAACCTCGTGCTGACCGAGCAGCTCAACGTGCCCATTCAGATTTGGGTGCTCCTGGCTCAGCTGGTCGTGTGTACCGGTCTAGTCACCAGGACGCCCCACTCCAACATCAACTCGTTCTTTGAGCAGGTGCGGCCGCACATCCCGTTAATCAATCTCACCAACCAGAGTTCTCCCGATCTGATCCCTTGTGCGCAATGATAGGTGGCGCAGCTTTGCTTCGTCGACGTGCCGGGCAAGCCGGGACATATCTACGTCTACCGGGGCATGTTCTCGTGGAAGTATCGTCTCCTGCACTGCACCGGTGCGCACCTCCTTGACGCCCCACCTTGTTTTGGCCTCCATGGAAATCACTCACAATTCCCTCGCGTGTGTAGAGCTGCTCAATCGTGTGGCTGAGGCCCTGGGTGAGTTCATCGTGAAGGGCCACATCCACAGCACGCCCGCCACCTTCGAACGGCTGCTGGCCATCTTGTGGGCCGCCTGATGCTCGCCAGAGCCCCCTTGTTTTGTTTTTGGTGAATCTTTGTGATTAGATTTCTGTGAGCACTTGTTTCCATCTCAACACAGCACGCAAGACGGCAGGCACTGTCCTTGCGCAACATTTTTTGGGTGTGGAATAAATATTACAACGACTACTCCCGGGTCCCACGCATAAAGAGCCTCAACATGCGCGTGTTGTGAGGAACGCCAGGGGCGAAGGAGAGCCGCCATCGACGAAGCGCGGGCGCAGCTTTACAGGGGTCCGGTGCGCTTGAGGCCGGCACGGAAGTTCATCTCCGGAGCAGGACCCGTGGCCGCCTTCGGGGCCTGCAGTCCACACCGAGCACCAAGAACCGGTGAGTGCCCTTTGTGGCCACATAGTGGGCAACGCGGTTGTGACGGCGTACCTTGTAACGGCCGGAGACGGTCTTGTCGGCACCGGTGTTGAGCGACTTGAGGCCCGACCTGAAATCGGCCGTAGAAGCGTCGGCGGCGGGCTGGGTCGACTGGAGGGGAGTCGTGTTGGCGCGCCTGAGGGTGACGTTGAGCCCGGGCGAAGGGGCGGAGCCGCTCTCGGCGGCCGGCGCGTCGCCAGCGGCCGGCGGCTGGGCCTTCCTCAGTGTCACGTTCAGGGCCGGGGAAGGGCTGCACCATGATAACGACGACGAATGACGAGATGGTGAGTACTACTAAAAACCCCAAAAAATGAGCGGCTGAACTTACCTGCTTCCGGAACTAGCGCTGCGCGAGGGCAAAAAGAGGGAAAAAGAACGAAGAAGAGGAGGAAGGCGTGGGTTAGAAGGTTGTGGCAAAGAGGAGGAGGAAGAAGAAGGATGAGTGGCGTGGGCTGCGTACGCAGGGGCGGCGAGTGAAGGAGGGCTGGTAGACCTCTTGAGGCCAGCGCGGAAGTCGATGGTGGTGGGACCGGGAGAGTCCTATAGGGTGCGCAACAATGAAAGAGAAAGGACGTTGTGAGTACGTCCGTCTCTTTCGCTCTTTGGGGAAAGTGAACCGGAGGTGGAGGTGTCCATACCGCAGCAGCTGCGCCGCCAGCGGGGGCAGCAGAGACGCCGGCCGACTTGAGGTTGATCAGGTTGAGCGCCGCCGATCTGTTGGCATCGGCCTGCTCCTTCGTGATGCGGCCCGACTTGGTCCTGCGCCCCCCCCCAAAGAGGAAGTTTAGTCCCTGCTCCAGTAGTACCGCCAACGTGTGTAGGCGCGCAGAAGTTACCTCACGCCGGGAGCCGACTTGAGAGCACTGCGCTTAGCCGCCGCCATCGCAGCGATGGAGTTGCCTTTGTGGTCACCACACATACACACGCGTGAGTCGATTTGACCACTTGAGAGGCCGTGGCAAAAAGGGTCGGGAGAGTACCTCCACCGCCGCCGCCGCCGCCGCTGGAGGCCTTCTCGGCGGTGGTCACCGGGCCGCTCTTGTCGACCGTCTGGGCCTTCTTGAGCTTGCCCTTGCTGAAGCCCTCGATGGCGTTGAGCAGACCGGCCCTGGGGTCGGCCGCACCGCCGCGCGCCGGCTACACATCGAAACACACGACACGACACAACACGACACGACACACGATCAGCCGAGCGGCCTGGTGCGCCAACGAAGGGCTGGAGAGGGAGGAGAGGAGGCGTACGCCGGCAGAGGGGGGAGGCGGGGGAGGAGGTCCACCGGCGGGCGGGGGCGGCGGTGCGCCACCCGCAGCAGGCGGGGGCGGTGGGGCAGGCGCGGCGGGCGCCGGAGGAGGCGGAGGCGGAGCTGTTACACCACCAATGGCGGCGGTGGTGGTGGTCAGCGCGTTGCAACAAAGGGACCGTGGGCGTGGCCCTTGCCGTGGAAAAGACCAGTCTAAAGGGGGAAGGAGGCGTACCGGCACCGCCGCCGCCACCCGACTGGGCTGCGCGCAGCTGCATTTCGAGGTCCACCACCTGTCGGTCGACGAGTCACGAGGGAGCGTGTGAGGGCCAGCTCAGCATTCACCACCCGGTGTCCACCCATCACCACCAATTTAAACGCCTCACACAAAATTGCGGCCGCCAATTGGCCACTGCGTGCGCTCAAAACAGGCCAGCTCGGGAGGTCGCCTGGTGCACGGCCACGCCCGTAGGCTGCACTGGCCACACCCAAAGGGGGAGGGGCGGCACAGAGAACAGAGAAGGGTGGGGTACCTTGGCCTGGAGCTGGGCGCTTCGCTCCTTCTCGTCGGCCAGGGCAGCCTGGGCGCGTTCGCGGCACGACCACGGAGTGAGTAACCTTTTTCAGCCATCTTCGCTGAAGAAAGAAGAAGAAGTGGTGGGTGGGGCGGTGGCGAGGTACCTCGAGCTCAGCGATGCGCTCCTCGTAGGCACTGAGATC
>NW_004457329.1:63073-186179 GCF_000313135.1 Acanthamoeba castellanii str. Neff | reverse complement strand
TTTCATCTTCATGATGATCGGAGGGTGGCGGGGTTGGTGGAGGAAGTGGAGCCATACGAGCATCACCAGCTCCTCGCCCACCCCCTCGAAGCTCTCCACGTCGTCCAGGTGCCGCCCGATGACCTCTGCGCTCAGCCCCACCAGCCGGTCCACCCTCCTGCGCCGCCGTAGCGCGCTGTATCGTCCCTGCACCCGCCGCTCCTCCTCGGCCCACCGGGGCAGCAGCTCAGCCCCATCCTCTCCTCTCCTCTCCATCAACAAGTTTCGTTGCCGATCATTCAATAACTGAACGGCAAAACCCCAGCTTGTCTTCTTCGCAGAAAGACGTTGGGCCTCCCATCTTTCCTCCTCTTAGTTGCACGCAGGAGCAGGGGTGGGTCGATTGTTGACGGTCTACAGGGAATGGGCCGGTCACGGGTTCGACTCCCGTGTCTGGCTCCTCGTACTCCCAGGGTTCAAGTCCTTGACGCCCCTATTTCTCTGTTTTCGAAAAGACAAGAAGGGACCGCTCATGGCGTCGTGGCGCTTGCTGGTGGTGCTGGTCACCGTAGGTCTGCCTCTGGTGTGTTTGGCGCGGTACCAACCGACCTGGGGCTCCCTCGACGCCCGCCCCTTACCCTCCTGGTACACACGCTCTCTTGCACACAACCCTGCTTCATATGCGGTATGTACCCATACGCCTCTGTTCTGCTGCTCGCTACTCCAGGTACGACGACTCCAAGTTTGGCATCTTCATCCACTGGGGCGTGTTCAGCGTGCCCAGCTACTCGTGCGGTGGCGTGGCTGCCGAGTGGTACTGGTGCGTGACCCTCCTCCTTATTTTTCCTTTTATTTCTGCCTCTCGCGTGGTGTGCTGTGACCCCACAACTTACGGCGGAAGGTGGTCAGGAATGGACTGGAGACGGGCGCCGGCAACGGGTGCATCCAAGCGTTCCACAACAAGACGTACGGCCCTAACTTTAAGTACGCCGGTACGTGCTGGGTGGTGGGAGCTTGTGGTTTCAGTTTCGACCTTGGCTGGAGCAGCTGGTCTGATGGGTGACCGGTCCACGCACAGACTTTGCGAAGGGGTTCAGTGCTGAGCTCTTCGACGCGGCCAGGTGGGCCAACCTCTTCAAGAAGAGCGGCGCCAAGTATGTGGTGCTCACCAGCAAGGTGCATTTCCTTCCGTCAGTCCATCGCACCTGGACTCCCCAGTTCGTTCCTTTAGTTGTTCTCATGCCTCAAACCGGTGCGCGGTGCAGCACCACGAGGGCTTCACCAATTGGCCGTCGCCTCAATCCTGGAACTGGAACAGCGCCGATGTCGGTACGTGTCACTGCATTCCTTTGCGATTCCTCGTGAGGTAACAAATGACCGTCAGCGACCGGCCGCTGACGGTCATTTGTTGCTTGAGTGCTTGCACAGGTCCCGGCCAGGACAACGTCGGCCTCGTGACTGAGGCCGTGAGGGCAGCCGGCCTGCGGATGGGGCTCTACCACAGGTAACTGTGACACTTTAGAGGGACCCCGGACGCTGTCTAACGCAGCGTCTGTGGCACAGCCTTTTTGAGTGGTTCAATCCCCTCTATGTGACGGACAGGAGCAACAACGGCAGCACCACGGTCTACGTGGACACCATCCTACAGCCCCAGCTGCACGACATCGTAAACCGTTACAAGCCCGAAATCGTACGCACCGCACTCAACCCCACCACCACTTCTACAGGCCTTGGTCTGAACGTGATGCTTCATCGGCTCGCGTTCAAGATCTGGGCCGATGGCGACTGGGAGATGTACGACACCTATTGGAAGTCGAAGGAGTTCCTGGCATGGCTCTACAACGACAGCCCGGTCCGCGACACGGTGGTGACCAACGACAGATGGGGCAAGGACGACAGCTGCAAGCACGGTGGCTACTGGACCTGCACGGATCGCTACAACCCGGGCGTGCTGCAGGAGCACAAGTGGGAGAACTGCTTCACCATCGACTCCCGCACCTGGTACTGACTGCACACCAACCACCACGCAGCAGACTGGGCTTGAAGCGAAGCGAAGGTGTCTCACCATTAAGCTTCACACACACACACACAACACATACACACACAGGGGCTATGCGCGCAATGGAGGCATCGGCGACTACCAGACCATCGACCAGCTCTTGCAGGAGCTGATCTCCACCGTCGCCTGCAACGGAAACTTCCTGCTCAACGTGGGTCCCACCAGGTTTGCTCCCCTTGCCCTCCTGTGTGGCTTGGTGGGCTTCGTACTGACCCGACGCACCCTCGAAGTGACGGAATCATCACGCCGGTCTACGAGGAGCGCCTGCTGCAGATCGGGACCTGGCTGGACTTCAACGGCGAGGCCATCTACGCGACCAAGCCGTGGAGGTCACAAAACGATACGGCCTCCTCGGTCTGGTACACGGCGCCCAAGTGGTCGAACAGCACGGCCTACGCCATCTTCTACGCGTGGCCCGCGGAGAGCGTACTGCGCCTGACCCAGGTCGTGCCGCAGTCGCCCAACATGGTGGCCCAGTTGCTGGGCTACCGTGGCAACCTCGCGTGGAAGCTGAACGGCAACACCCTCGCCATCGTCCTGCCCGAAATCGCCCATCTGCCTCCGCTCCTTCAGGTCCAGACCGCCTTTACCATCAAGCTGGTCGGCGTACAGTGATCTTGCGCGTCATTATCCAAATAAATATTGTACAGAAAAAGGCAACAAAGGAAAGGAAATTGCAAAAAAGAAATAACAGAGTCGCCTGGCGCAAAGAAGATGGAGCACGGGGGCAGCTGGTGGGCGTGGGGCAGCGGAGGCAGCGGGCAACTTGGCCTGGGCACCACTGCAGACCATTCCCTGCCGTGCCGGCTTCCTCCGCTCCCAACGGGCGCTGGGCAGCTGCGGACCCTGGTGGGCGGCCCCACCCACACCCTGGGACTCACCCGTACGGGCCTCCGACCACTTCAAGCTGACGCTTAAGGACCCCTGGTGGTGCTGGCCTCACACTGCGCGAGCGCACAGATGAGGGCGACGTGTGGGCGTGGGGCTGCGGCGATGACGGACGGCTTGGGCTCGGGGCACCCTGCCGTGACCAGCCCACGCCCCAGCGCGTAGTGCTACCAGAGACAGTGGTCCAGGTGGCCGCCGGGTGGAGCCACTCGCTCGCCTTGGCCGGTGCGCGCAACTTCTATTCCTCGACCGTTCTACCCAGGCCTGCTGGTGGTGCTCACAGTAGTCACTGCAGCGAGCGGCAAGGTGCTATGTTGGGGCTCGTCTGGCTTCAACCAGATGGGGTGCCTCTACGAAGAGGAGGATGCAGCTGGGACTGAGGAGGAAGCGGCGCGGTCGCAGCAGCAGTTGGTGAAGCGCAGGCTGGTTCCTGCGCCCATGGCAGGGCTCCATAGCTCGATCGTGGTGACGTGCATCGCTGCGGGCATGCGCCATTCCGCTCTCGTCACACGTGCGCCGCCTCTGCCCGATCGATCCCCATCGTGCGCTTGCTGACCACCGCACACGCCACACGCACGCACGCACGCACCACCGCACACGCCACATGCACGCAGAGGAGGGACACCTGCTGACGTTGGGGCATGGCAAGTTCGGAGAGCTCGGACATGGCGACCTGGCCACGCGTTCCACTCCGACCCTGGTCGCCCATTTGGCTGAATCGCGCCTACGCGTAGCGCAGGTGGCGTGCGGGCAAAAGCACACCGTGTGCCTTACAGGTGCGTACCCCTCCTTCCCCCTCAATCCCCTTCAATCACAGTCGACCTGCAGCGGGTACTAAGGTCATGGCCTGCGCGTAGATGAGGGGTCCGTGTTTGCCTGGGGCGATAACTCGCACGGCCAGCTTGGAATTGGCGCAGACTCAGCGCAGTCACCCCACCAGGCCACCACTCGACCAACCACGTCTACTGTTGCCTCGCCTGGCCAAGGCGCAGCAGGCGGCGTGCCGCCGACCAGCAGCAGCAAGCCGAAGCCGCGGATGATCATCAGGGGCACGCGGCACAGGCGAGGCGAGACGTGCCACTCCACCCCGCAACCGGTCGATGTCCCGGCCAACAAGGTCAGCAAAATCGTGTGCGGCTGGAGCTTCACACTGATCGTCGCAGGTACGACCACCACCTTGTTGTCTACATCATCTCTCATGGAATGCGTCGTGATGTAGATGATGGGAGCAGCCTCTTCGGGTTGGGAAGGAACAACTACGGGCAGCTGGGCCTGGGCGACACGACGGACCGACCACGACCGACGCGCATTCCCTCTGAAGCGTGGAACGACGCCCCCATCGACAAGATCGTGTGCGGATGTGAACACACGCTCCTGCTGGCCGGCGGGCAGCTGTTCAGCTGGGGATGGAACGAGCATGGCAACCTCGGCGTAGGCCATGAGCACGACCGGCATTCGCCCACCCCAGCCTCCTCCTCCTCCTCCGATGTCATGATTGACGTTTGCTGCGGTGGCTGTCACTCCTTCGCCCTCGCACGTTCTTGACACAGGTCGCCTGGGATTGACAAAATTGATAAATAATTGCTCTCTGCTCTATTGGAGGACGGCGGGGCCGGTGACGAGGTGCTTGTCCTGGAGGAGCTGCGCGAGCTTGCGGTCGGTGACGAGCGGCGAGACCTCGACCATCTTGTCCGGGTCGTCGGCCGCGAGCTTGCCGCCGGCGCGCTCGATGCGTCGTCGGTAGTGGGCGGCCAACAGGCGTCGCGCCGATCGGGGCGAATCGACCTCGCTGTTCCAGCCGTTCTTGATGGGAGCGAACTCTTCCTCCCGCTTCACGAACATGACGGCCACCGAGTTGTTGGCGTAGGGCGTGCAGTCGACCAGGTACTTCTCGAACTTCCACCCGTTGGGCACGAGCGGCTCGGTCCGCACGCCGTTGTCGTTGACGAACGGGATCCGCTTCTTGGCCAGGTGGTACTCCATGAGCGACGGGTTGTCGGCGATCTTGCGCATGAACCGCAGGGTGAAGAACAGGTTGAGCATGTTGGCCGCGTTGTAGACCAGCTCACCCGACTGCTCGTCCCGCAGCTCAGCCACCGACTCGGGCAGCTCCGAGTACTCCACGCAGTTGATCACCCCGTCCCGCACGCACACCACGCCCGCCGTCTCCTGCGGATCTGTTCGCACCAAACAATCAAACATATGAGCGACGACAACGACCAACGACACACCACGTGGAGGGTGGTGTAGGTACCTCGCCGGTCGACGACCTTGTAGCCCATCTTGACGTTGCGCTGGATGCAGTAGCCCATGTAGGCCGGATCGGCCACCTCGCAGAGCGGGTTGTCGACGCCGAACGCGAAGACGTACTCCACCCCTCGTCGCTTCATGTCCTGCGGTGTGTGTGCGCACACGCGTATTAGCGAGGGCGTGTTGTGTGTGTGTGTGTGTGTGTGTTTGTGTGTGGCACGAACCTCGTATGCCTTAGCGTCCTTGAGCGCGACGAAGAGGCCGCCGTGGCCGTCGGGCGAGAAGACGACGGAGCACTTGGTGTCCATGATGATCTCGCCCGAGGGCGCCACGCACGGGAGCGACCGCTGCTTGAAGAAGAAGACCTGCTTGGGGCACAGCCCGAAGAACTGGTGCTTGATGAAGAACTGGTGCGTCTGCTGCAGCGCCTCGGGGCTCGTCATCACGTAGAACGGGATCTGGATCTGCTGCTGCTGCTGCTGCACCTCCTCGTCGCCGCCGCCGCCGCCGAACGTCTGCCGGACCTCGTCCTGCAGCCGCAGCAGCTTCTCGGCGTGGAGCTGGTAGAGGGACTTGTGCGAGGGCAGGTTGAGGTCGAGGAAGCCCTTGGGCATGGTCATGCCGAGCCGCGTGGCCTGCCCGCCGGCCATGAGCACCACCCCGATCTTGCCCTCGCGGAGGGCGCGCAGGCCGGCGTCTCGCCAGGCCGCCACCGCCGCCGGGTCGCTCTCGTGCAGCTTCACCCACGTGTGTGATGGCAGCGGCTCGAGCGAGTGCGGGTCGATCGCGCCCTTCTCGGCCTTCGATCGGCACTGGAGGTAGATCCGGCTCAGCTCGGCCAGGTCGATGCGCTCAAAGTCGCGCCGCAGCTTGTCGCGCTCCTCGTTGGTCATGCGCTTCCAGAAGCGCAGGAAGCGGCCCTGGCCCTTCATCGCGA
Organism: Acanthamoeba castellanii str. Neff; assembly: GCF_000313135.1. Classification (NCBI taxonomy): domain Eukaryota; phylum Discosea; order Longamoebia; family Acanthamoebidae; genus Acanthamoeba; species Acanthamoeba castellanii. The sequence continues at coordinate 180,066 of NW_004457329.1, read as the reverse complement.
ATTCCTGGAATACCTTGCCCAGCACCTTCTCGCCCAGCACCCCGCCCGGGTGCCGGAGGCCGAACTCGGGCAGAGTGAACTTCATGCGGGCCGAGAGGGTGACGGCCAGCGCGTCGCCGATGGCCAGGCACACGATGGTGCTCGCCGTGGGCGCGATCTTGTGCTGGTCGGCCTCCATGATCTTGCCCGTGATGATCGACGCGTCCGAGTACCGCGCCAGCAGGCTGTCCTTGTTGCTCGTGATGCCGATGATCTTTCCCGCCAGCACCTGTGTGTGTGTGTGTGCGTGTGTGTGCGTGTGCGTGTGTGCGTGCGTGTGAGATCGCTGGTTAGCACAACACGACGGATACGGTGCCAGTGCATGAAGAGGAAGGTACCCGCAGAGAGGGGATGATGAAGATGAGCTCGGGCGTGTTGCCCGAGTTGGAGATGGCGATGATGACGTCCTCGGCGGTGATGACACCCAGATCGCCGTGGGCCGCCTCAGTGGCGTGCACGAAGAACGACGAGATGCCCAGCGACGAGAACGACGCGCTGATCTTCTGTGCGATGATGCCTATCGATCGAATGGCAAACCGCAAGCGTCAGGCCACACACACACACAACACACACACACCGGGGGTTGGTCGGTACCTGACTTGCCGACGCCGGTGAAGATGACGCGCCCGGAGCCGCGGCTCTCGATGATCTCCACCACCTTCTCAAAGTCGCGGCCCAGGGTGGCCTCCAGGTTCTGCAGCGCCTGGATCTCCTTGTGGATCACGTCGCGCGCGATGCGGGCCGGGGCCATCTGCTCGGGGCTGTTGCCGCTGTTGTGGGGGCTGTTGTGCGCGTCCTCGGCCGCGGCGGGCGGGCGGAGCCCGTTTTGGCTGGGCTGCAGGAATCGATCGATGATCTCCTGCTTCATGCTATCGAGGAGGTCGGTGGCGAGCTGCTCATTGGAGGCGTTGGCCACCTCGATGTAGTACTTGAGCTTGGGCTCGGTGCCGCTGCCCCGGAAGGTGGCTACGCACTCGTTCTCGAAGGTGAAGGTGATCATGTGGGCCGCGCTCGACACCGGGAGCACGGCCCGGTTGTGGGGCTGGCTGTTGTCGAACCCGGTGGTGAGGTCGCGCACGTACTGGACCTTGTGGTCGCCGCAGGTGCTGATGTAGAGGCCGTCGTTGCGGATCTCGTTGAAGATCTGGTCCATCAGCCTCGGGTCGTGGCAGAAGTAGTACCCCACCGCCATCTTGTAATAGCCATACTGAAATGTTGATGTTTAGGGTTGATTAACGAAAAGAGCGAAGAACGAAGAACGAAGAGCAAGAGCGAAGAGGGGGTGGTCACCTTGTGGTAGAGATTGTCGAGGTGGTCGGAGAGGGTGAGGCCGCGCTCGTAGAGGTGGTTGGCCATCTCGACGAACACGGGCGCGGCGCGCACGCCGTCGGTGTCGAGGCTCATGTCGCCGATCATGAAGCCGATCTCGACCTCGTAGGCGAAGAGGAACGTGTAGCCCGCGCGGACGAGCTCGTCGGCCAGGTTGCCCAGCCACTTGAACCCGGTCAGCGTCTCGCGGTAGTGGAAGCCCTCCTTCGCCGCCATCGCCGCCAGGGCCTTCGACGAGACCGTGCTGTTGAGCATCACGATCTTGGCGCGGTCCACCTCCGGGTGGCGCTCGGTGTAGTTGCGCCACAGCCAGTCGGCCAGCAGCAGCGCGATCTCGTTGCCGTCGAGGATGCGCCACTCGCCCGAGTCCCGCTGCCGCTCGGCCACGGCCAGCCGGTCGGCGTCGGGGTCGTTGGCCAGAATGAGCGGCGCGCCCTCGCGGTCGGCCGTGGACATGGCCAGCCGCAGGCTGCACCCGTTGGCCTCCTCCGGGTTGGGGAACTCGACCGTGGTGAAGTCGGGGTCGGGGTCGTGCTGCTCGCGCACGGCGATGACCGGCGGCAGGCCGAACGCGTCGAAGATGCGCTCCACGCTCTGCCCGCCGACGCCGTGCATGGCGGTGTAGACCACGCGGAGCTGCGCGGCGGCGTTCTGCTGCGGAGTGCGGAAGCTCCAGTGCCGGGCGGCGGCGAGGTAGGCCGCGCACACGTCGGTGGTGGGGTCGAGACACAGGGGGTGCTCATCGATGGCCTTGTCGTCGGGCATTCGGTCCCAGATGCTGAAGTTGGCCTCGATCGCCCGCGCGATCTGCGCGTCGTGCGGGGCGGTGATCTGCGCGCTGTTGGCCCAGTAGACCTTGTAGCCGTTGTCCTCCTTCGGGTTGTGCGAGGCCGTCACCATCACGCCCGCCGCACACTTGAGGTGGCGCACGCCAAACGCCACCAACGGCGTCGGCACGTCGTCCCTGAACAGGTGCACCTGCGCGCGTGTCACATTTGATTTTAGAATTATTTATTAACTTATTAATGTGTATCAAAATATCAGAAGAAAAAAATAAATAAATCATTGCGTTCCGTTTTGTGTTTAGTCATCTCTGGTGCTTTCGCGCAAAAGATTTGGGTAATCATTACAAAGCCGTCCATTTGAGAGAGCGATCGAAATCGGGAAGAATGAGGAGAAGCAATCAAAGACGGACCTTAATCTTGCGCGAGAGGAATACGGCGGCGGTGAGGCGTGCGAACATGCGAGAGTTGTAGCGGCCGTCGTGTCCGACGATGACGCCCCGCTCCCTGAGGTCTGTCAGGCACGGGTGGACCGTGCGGAGGTAGGCGCAGAGGCCCTGCGAGGCCTGGGTGACGGTCACGGCGTTCATGAAGGCGAACCCCCACTTCATCTTGCCGCGCAGGCCGGCCGTGCCGAAGGAGATGCGTCGGCCGAGGTGCGCCACGAGCTCCTCCTCTTTGCCCGCCGCCACCAGCCCCTTGACGTGCTCGCGGCTCTCCGGGTCCCAATCCACCGACAGCCATGCATTCACCATCTGCTGGGTCTCATCCGAAATCTTCCTCATCCGGCCGGAAACTCGGGATGCCATGTCGTCGTGGCGGTGGTTGACGTGGTTGTTGCTTCCTCCGTCTCCGTGTGTGCAAGTAGCAGAGGCCCACCACCTGAGCAGGTCGCTACAAGGCCTCGCCCAGAAGATTGCAGAAGATGGGTATGAAGAGTATAAACCGGCCTGAGTTGAAAACTAAATAAATAGGAGTGTAACGCAACTCCCCCAGTCACTGAAACGTGCGGATGAGGCAGATGGCGTACTTTCTACCACTGGCCTACGCCTTCCGGACGCGCAGCACCATCGCGTCCCACAGGTCCCGGCCCGCACTTTTCCATCGGCGATAGCTCCGGCGCGCCTTTTCCGCGGACAGGGAACGTTGGTGGTCAGAGGCGGAAGGAAAAGCGAAGACGACGAACTGCCCAGCAAATGGGAGGGACGCAGAGTGAAGAGCACACACCGGTGGGTGGGTGGGTTGGTTGTGTTAATCGTTCGTGTTTTCTACGTCGAAGCCAGGCCCTCGCATGTTGTGCACTTGCGTACGCAATGGTGCGGTGTCGTGCACTGGCTTATTCGTCACCCTCGACACTCTTCCTGACGAGGCGAGCGACCTTCTTCCGGTACTCCTTCTTGACCTCATCGTCGTTGGAGAAGTACATCTTGGCCGCTTGGACGTTGGCCCACGTGGCAGGGCTTGGGTTGGGATTGGCCTTGAGCAGCTTGATGATGGCCGTGAGAATGGTCGCTACCAGGCCTCGTCTGGCCGGTGCGACCAGGTAGAACGGGATGCCGTCGCTCGTCACTGCAGCATAGGTGTGTTGGTGTCATCCAGGAGCGAGGAAGAGAGCCAGGGTCTTGAACGTACCATGAGGGTGGAACATCTCAGTGATGAAGCGGACGCGAGGTGGGGCTTCATCTTCGCTGAAGATGATGTCCACGTTGTAGAAGCCGCCTGGTCAATGGTCAGGGGAATTGGGATGTGTCAGCCCTTGGTGCGCAAGAGGCAAGTGAAAGTGGGCGAGAGGTACACACCTTCCCATGGAGAGCCGTCGGGACCGAAGATGGAGGCCTGCCAGTGGTAGAGGTTGTCATCTTCCACGGGTGCAGCGCTCACGCCCTCGAGCGTCACCTTGCCCGATTTGAACTTCTCGGCCTCTTCCATGAGCTGATAGTACTTCCAGCCAGTCTCCTTCTTGGTGAAGACTGCGTGCCATCGCGCCAAGCCACGGTCAGCTCGACTCAAGCGGAAGTGAAGTGGACACATGCGCCGTTTTTTGTACCTTTGCCCTTTTCCTTCCATTCCTCGGTCTCTCGATCGATCCTGGATTTGAGATCCTTGAGCCGCGCGATGATGTTGGTGTAGTTGTACTTGCCCGCAGCGGTGTTGCCGTCAAACTGTGAGAAGAGAAGGCGGATGAGCGTGAGCCTCTTGGTCACGCTCGTTACGGCGCAAAGGCATGTAGAGAGCGTACCTCAAAGGGCATAGGGCGGAACTCTTGGCCCTCGAGCCCTCGAGCAAGCTCCCGCTCTGCGGTGCTGAGGTAGTTGTCGAACCAAAGCAGGAACTGGTGCTTGATCAGCTCATTCCAGGCTGTCCATTGAACAAAGCGAAGGAGGGGTGGTCAGGTCAACAAATGGTAAAAGGCAACAGCGACGTGATGTGGACATATACGTTCGTTCCTGCCGAGGATGGCGTCCTCCACCATGCCGCAGACGGCAATTCGCATCACCTCGTGGGTGATCTTGTCCGAGTAAGCGTTGATCTCCTCAGGGTTGTCATGCTCTCCTCCCTGGCCAAGATGTAAGGTGGGTCAGCACTGCACTTCAGCAGTCAGCAGAGGGAGCAAGAGCAAGCGTGTTACCTCTTCGTAGCCAGGTTCGTTGTGATAAGGCTTGGCCGTCATGATCAGGCTCTGGATGGCGCTCAGTACGTAGTTGATGGAGTACGAGGACCGCCACTCGTCCTCGGACTCGCCTGACCAGGTGCCCAGGATGCTAAGGCACACTGCGCGGATGAAGGTGGTGAGGCCATAGCTCCTGTGAACTGTGCTGCGTTGGCATGGATGAATACCTTTCCCTCCTGCGTACAGATTCGGGTTGAATCTGGTGCGCCCGCCGTTGGTCGTGGTGCTAGATTGCGGAAAGCCACACACAGGGATGAGTGCGCGCAAAGATGGCTGCGTAGAGCAGGTGCAGCTCGTACATGAGGACCTTGGGCGGCGTGTTGGGGTAGGTGGAAGGGAACTGCATGTCTGCACGACGATGGAAAGTCAATTTGGAGAAAAAGCAGCTGGGAAGATGGAGTGCCGCACCAAATCTAAAGAAGCCGAACGAGTACGGCGTCTCGGGCGGTCCCATGATGAGCGCATCAACATGGTCCAGCGAATCGCCAACAGGCAGAGCAAAAATCGGAGGACTATCAGGATTTAGCTTGTCATTTACTTCACGCAGATCCTTCTGAATCCTGCCGTGCGCAGTCGTTCGCGTGTCCTTCTGCATTGTTGTGATCGTTGAGATCAAAAAAAAAAAGGGAAAAACGAAAGATGCAGACCACCAGCAGTTTTCTTTTTCGCCTCACCCCAAACCCTCATGATCTCCTCGTATCTGGGGCGAAAAAAGGTGCTCGCCTTTTGGTCTCCAATCCTGCTAGCTGCTGAGGTCAGTGCCCTTCTTCCCCACCCAACGCTTCTTCTGTTTCATGGTAATGGGGCTCTTTCATGTGCACAGCACACCCCACACAAGCTGGCAAGGAGCCCAAAACAACATGCACACCATGGCCCTAGCCATACACATGTGTAAGTGTGCCCTGTGGCCAGTGTGTGAGATAAGATGGTTTTGTTTTTTGTATGGGTTATGTTTGGAAGATGTGGTGTATCATAAAGTGGATGTAGGAATGCTTGTGTTTACAGTGGATATATGTCAGTATTGCAGGCACAAGGGTCTCTAAATAATTCTAAATAAATAGATCATAAATCCGAGCATACCATGCATTCCAGCAAGTCTGGCGGGAATCAGAAGAACTACAAACGGAAGAGGCCGATCATGGATGAAAGTCACTGTGCGGGAGGGGGGGGGAATCATGTGCGCGTTGCTGGCAGAGGCCATTCCTTCAAACAAACGAACCACCCACAACGCTAGTCCCTTCAGCAACGCCTAATCTTTTCCATCTGTCGAAACGATTGTGACATGTCGCGTCTCTTTGAAGACCACTCGCCAGAGACTGGGCACGAGCCCGAGCCAGAGTCCCTGACCTCCTCAATCCTGTGGATGCTTTTCGTACGCACTTCGGGCATGCTCATCGTCGCGGCCATCATGGGCCTCCTCATCTACCGCCACGTGCCCAAGGGCGCCACGCCCTCTGGCGACTGCTCAAATCGCAGAAGGCCGAGTCGCACATGCACGCCGTGAGCGTGGCCGCGACAACGACGACTACCCCGTGTGGCGCGCCGCGGCGCCGAGCGCGGTGCTCGACTCGTACGGCATCGACCGCGAGTCCGTGAGCGTGAAGGAGGGCGACCTCAAGGGCCTCCTCTGCTCGCCCAACAAAGACATCAGCACCCTCAAAGACCTCCTCCTGTACGTCTCCATCCTGTGTCGTGTGTGTCGTGTGTGTCGTGTGTGCGTGTGTCGTGTCGGTTTGTCTGATGGGTTTGGCGCAACTAGGTACGCGGCGGACAAGCACAAGGGTGCGCGTGCGCTAGGGCAGAGGAAGTTGATCAAGGAGCACAGGCAAAAGAAGGTCATCAATGGCGAGGAGAGGGAGTGGACGCTCTACGAGAAGAGCCCCTACGAGTGGCTCACCTACAGCCAAGTCCTCACCCAGGTCAAGCAGCTCTCGTGCGGCATTCTCGCCCTCGGCATCAGACCCGTACGTCACGAGCTCTTTCATTGCTCTTCGCTCACACTTGACTCTAAGTGCACGACACGACACGACCAACGACACGACACGACACAGCGTGAATCGGTGTGCCTCTTCCTGGACACGTGCATGGAGTGGCAGCTGATGGCCCACGCCTGCTTCCACAGCAACTGCCGGTGGCCACGGCCTACGCCAGTCTAGGCAAGAAGGGCCTCTCGCACGCGCTCTCCCAGACCGAGAGCCGAGCCCTCTTCACTCACGCCTCCCTCTTCAAGACTGTACTCTCGCCCTACTCCTCACCGTGTTGTGTGTGTGTGTTTTGGATCATGTGCCGCTTGCTCATGAGCGAGCACTTTACGCGCGTCCAGGTGCTGAAGAGCCTCAAGAAGTGCGAAACGCTCCAGTACGTGTTCTACGTAGGCGAACCGGATGAGCAGGAGATGAAGGAGCTCGAGCAGGCCCTCACCAAGCGGGTCCAGAAGGCCGTCGACATCGAGACCCGCGTCCTCACCTTCGACAAGCTCATCAAGATCGTACATGCGCGCGCTCTCACCCCATTCCCCGCCACTCTAGTCCAATCCAACAATGGCGTGCGGCCCATCAACAGGGCAAGTACAACATGAGCGAAGCGGTGGAGGACCCCAGCCCCGACGACATTGCGCTGGTCATGTACACGAGCGGGGCCACGGGCACGCCCAAGGTTCGTGACCTTCTTAGTGTGGTGTCAAGTGCGCCCACGAGGCACAGGCACTCACTGGCGTGCGACCTGCAGGGCGTCCTGCTTTCTCATGCCAACTTTGTTGCCTCGGTGGCGGGCTATGCCTCCGATCTCGAGGGCAGCTTCGACCCCACCATCGATAAATACCTGGCCTAGTACGCTCACCACCGCCGCCGCCATCACCACCGCCTCCATTCATGTGCTGTGCTCAGCGTGCGTGTCGTGATTCTATGGGTCCAGCCTGCCCCTGGCGCACGTCCTGGAGTTCACCGTGGAGCAATTCGCCATCTACCTGGGCATTCCGATTGGCTACGGCGTACGCCACCCTGGGACGGAGGATACCGATGCGGCGCATGTGGGTCTGACGGTGCTTGGGTTGGTTGGGTTGGTTGTGTGATGGGCGAGCACAGAACCCGCGCTCGCTGACGGACAGCAGCATGAAGAACTGCAAGGGCGACGCCAAGGAGCTGCAGCCGACCATCATGGCCGGCGTGCCGGAGGTGTTCGAGCGCATCAGGAAGACCGTCGAGGCCCAGGTCAACAAGCAGGGCCTCTTCGCCAAGTACCTCTTCCGCCTGGCCTACGCCTTCAGGAGCAAGCTCATCGAGTACAGCAGTACGCCCGTCACCGTCTTGTGGCTTTTGGCACTCATTAGCTGCGCTTTGAACCCCACCCACTTACCCGCTCGCGCCGGGTCGTGGAATGTTGGCAGCCAACGTCCCGTTCCTGGACCAGCTGGCGTTCAGGAAGGTGAAGCAGGAGCTGGGCGGCAAACTCAATTTCGTGGCCTCTGGCGCTGCGCCCCTGTCCAAGAACAACCAGATGTTCCTCCGCGCGTACGCAGACACCTCGCTCGCTCGCTCCCTTTCAGCTTTCAGCGCTAAGCTCTGTCGTCACTCACGCGAGCCACATGGCTCTTTCAGGTGCTTTGGGGTTCAGGTCGTGCAGGGTTATGGTACGATGGCCAGCTCTCAACCGTGACAAGTCGTCGATCTTTGCTCCGTTGCGCACCACTGACCGTGAGTTTGTTTGTATGGTGCCCAGCGCTCACCGAAACCGCGGGAGCGGGAACGCTGCAGGCCTACGACGACCCGACCTTCTCCAACGTGGGCCGTCCCAACATGTGTTGCGGTGCGTCTCGTGCTGTGAGGGCTCTTCCTGTTTTTCGTGCGTAGCAACCGGTGGTCTGACCCGGGCGCGTGTTGTGCTCAACGTTCGCAGAGATCAAGCTCGTCGACGCGCCGAAGATGGGCTACACCACGGACGACGAGGAGGGACCTGCTGGCGAAATCCTTATCCGCGGGCCCAACGTGTCGCGCGGCTACCTCAAGCTCGACGATAAGACGTACGCCCCGCCTCCCAAGACGACTGTTGTTCGACGTGCGCGTGCGTGCTCACGCGTCGTCAACGCGCGCTCTCTTTCGTCCATCAGTAAGGAGGACTTCAAGAACGGTTGGTTCTCGACGGGCGACATCGGTCGTTGGATCGACGGCCGCCTGTACATCGTCGACCGGAAGAAGAATCTCGTCAAGCTCTCGTCCGGCGAATACATCGCGTACGTACCGCTCGCTCGCTCTTCTTTGCGCGACCCCCATGATGGGCCCACTCACCGCGATTCACACCCAACCAGGTTGGAGAAGCTGGAGACGCTGTACAAGGAGAGCAGCCTGGTGGAGAACGTCATGATCCACGCCGACACGGAGGAGAACGTACTCATCGCCGTCGTGCAGCCGTCCAAGAAGGCCGGTGACGACGAGGACGCCTTCAAGAAGGAGTTCGAGGCCATCGCCAAGAAGAACAGTGTACGCTCTCTCTTTCTTCCACTGGAGAGATATCCGTAACGCACCACGCCACACACAACACACACCACACACCACACACAACACAGTTGTCCAAGGTGGAGCGGATCGGGCGTGTGATTCTCGATCCGGAGCCGTGGACGCCCGAGAACGGGCTGGTGACGGCCACGGCCAAGCTCAACCGCCAGGAGCTCGAGAAGAAGTTCGAGTCCCAGCTCGAAGGCGGTGGCAAGGGGAAGAAGAAGGGCGACGGCAAGGCCGGGAAGCAGGAGAGGTGAAGCCGGCCACGCCCGCCGCACGGCGCCGAACAAAAAACAATCGATTTAGAACAAATATATTTAGTAGTCGTCGTGATCGTCGTTACCGCCTGTGTAGCCGTAGTCGTCACCATCGTCGTCATACCCGCCGGCGTCATAGACCTCGTCGTCATCGTATCTGTGTACACACATGCATTTACGAGAAAGTGTCATTCGGCGCGCACGGGCGTGGTGCAGAACTGTCGTGTGTAGTGTGCTGGGCTTGGCCGTACCGGTGCTGGGCTTCGTATTCGGACCTGTCCATGATAATCTCCCCGTTGGGTCCGATGGTGGTCTTTGGTGCTACGGGAGCCACATCGGCTGCCGCCTCCGCGCCGCCATCAGCGGCGGTTTCGGTTGGCCGCCCGATCGCTGGTGCGATGACGCTCGGGCCTTTGCGCGCTGCCGGTTGGGCCGCCGGTGCGGGCGCCGGGATGTCGGACTCTCCATTCTCCTTGAGCTCGCGGGCGCGTTTCTCCTGCTCCGCGATCGCCTTTGCCCTGTCCGCCAACAGCCTGTGCTCGTTTTCCTCTGTGACGCGCGCCGCGGGCGAGTGAGCATCAACCAACGCAGTGCCGAAAGAGTAGAAGAGAAGAGAAGCGAAGGAGGGCATACCGATGGGAAGACGACTTCGGAGCGCGAGGTCGATCCGAGGACCGTTTTCCTTCTCCTCCTTCTTGAACTTGTTGCGAATTTGGTCGCGTGAACGGTCGGGGAACAGCAGCTGGATGAGCGTGAAGTCCGTGCCATACCGACGCAGCGCCTGCTCTCAACACACACACGCACACACACACACGCACACACACGCCCACACACACACACACACACGCCCGCACACACACAACACACACACGGGTCAGTCAGCTGCACGAGCGATCAACAACGACGAAACAGAGGGAGTGGTAGTGAGAGATGTGTACGTTGTAGAAGGCGTCGGTTTGCTCTCGGGTCCACTTGTTGCGCTGGTTCTTCCTCCTATGTCGCTGAAAGTTGGTGTTCTTTGATTCCTGGTCCTCGTACGTGTACGAGTAGTTCACGCTCTCGTCCCTCTGGGTCGTGTTCACCAGCAGACTCTGCGAAGAAAAAAAAAGAAGACCACGGGCGGGTGGTGATGAGCACTCCCTCTCTCGAGAGGCCGGCGAAACGAGTGAATGAGTTGGTGTGGACGTGCCTGCTGGTCGATCACGATTTCTCCCGTCTCGGGATCGATGGTCACCTGCGGACCCATGGCCTGCCGTGGGGCAGCCGCAGTCGCCCTGTGCGCGTGCCACACGCGAGTGTCAGTGCCAGTTTTTCACCGGTGCTCGTGGCGTTCATGCAGAGCGAAAGCAGAACAGCAAACGTACGTTTCTTCTCGCGGCGCTGGCCGGTTGATGCTGCGCACCTGCTCTTCGGAGCCGGTGGGAGCCATGGGCGTGCCGCTGTTGGCGCGCACGACGTCCTTGAGGGTGCTGGCTCGCTTGGCCCTGATGGGCGGTGGCCCGCCGGTGCTGCTGGAGGGCGAGGCCGACGGGGAGGATGGCACTGCCGAAGCCGCTCGGCTGGCTCGGGCGCTGACGATGGGGCTCGGTCCGCTGCTGGTTGGGGTGGTGAGCGATGAGGTGGATGTGTCGAGCCTGGGCTTCTTCTGAGGTGTGGTTGGGGTGGCTTCCTCTTCATCACGGTCATCTGGCTCGTCATCTTTCTCTTTGCCCGTGTCCTTGCGTTTGCCTTGATCCAGATGGACGCATTGAGAATTCAAGCACCAGCCAAGAATTGCGAACGCAAGAGCGTTTGAATCAAAAAGCCTTACCTACTGATATCAGATCGGTCTGAAGAATTGGCAGCGCAGATGAAGGCGCTCCAGGCTGACCCAGGGGGACTGGCTTGCGACCACCGCGCCCTGCAAGGTTCGGCCTAAATCCACCCCTGCGCGCCGGTCCAGAGGGCGATGCTTCTGTCGCCTCCATCTTCCTTTTTCTTGGTTTTAGATTTTCCTCTTTGTTTTTCGCGCCAAGATCTCCAAGGGCACAAATTTAATCAAAATCACAAATCACGGCCGGGTCGCGTTGGTGCCCTTGCCTACAAACATGGTTTGTGCTCTATTCGCAGGCTCCTCGTCATGATTTTTCATTTATTAATCATTATGTAATTATGGCAATTCTCCATCGTCATCACAGATGCGGGCAGGATGCTGGAGTGGCGGGGGGCGACGTGCATGGTCTTCATTTCCCGCCACAACAGCTGCGGGAAGATGGACCGGCAGTCGCGCTCTTAGCTGTATCCAGCCGTTGGCCGACACGGTGGGCATCCGGCCGTACTCTACGCCCTCCGTGCGCCTCTTCCACCCAAGGTGCGAGCCATCACCCGCTTGCCTTTAGGCGAGTCGCACGCAGGCAGCTGATGGTGTGGCACCCACTGGTGGAGGGCAGAGAGAAGATCGTGAAGGAGGCCAAGCTTCCGCCCTTCATTCGAGCACGAGAACTGGCCAAGAAGCTGGGAATCAATCTCAAGGACATCACACGACGGCTTACATCCGAAGGGTAGGCGTAGCCTCTGCCCACAAGCATTACCTTCTTTCGCACGTCGCACCATTATCACTTACATTCCTCACATACGCGTCTGACGCTCAGATTGCGCTTCAAGACGCCCAAGGACCTGATCTTTTCGTGGGAAGCAACCTCACAGTTCGCGGAGAGCATCGGCATCGAGCCTGTGTTCGACGACCCTGACCTGCGGCGCGACGCCGTTTCCCACCGCGAGCGGCGCAAGGCCGGCCCGGCCGGTCAAGTCATCGGCAAGGGAATGGTCCTGCGACCAGGTGCCTGGCTCCCTCGCCGACCCAAACACACCACGGCATCAGCGAGCGCCTAACCCGATCTGTGCTTGTTGATCTTCAATTTAGGGATTGTGTCGGTGATGGGCCATGTGGACCACGGCAAGACGACGCTCCTGGACGCACTCCGGAACACCAACGTGGCCGCGCGGGAGGCGGGAGGGATCACACAGAGGCTGAGCGCCTTCAAGGTCCGCGTGTCTCAATTCCTACAACAGCAACAGCAGCCTGGCGAGGAGTCGAACCACGGCAAGGCCATCACATTTTTGGACACGCCCGGCCACAAGTACTACTTCCCCGCCTCGCGTGGTTCCTGGCCATACGGTATATTGACAAACGGGGGGGACTGTGGTGTGCCGCTTCACATGGCGACGACAGAGCATTCTTTCGGATGCGGTCGAACGGGGCGTACCTGTCGGACATGGTGGTGCTGATCATCGCCTGCGACGAGGGCATCAAGCCGCAGACCAAGGAGTCCTACGACCTGGCGCTGGAATCCGAACTGCCAGTGGTGATCGCGCTCAATAAGATCGACCTCCCGGTCGACACCTCGAAGATCAAGCGGAGGCTCGAGCGATTGGGATGGGTGCCCTCGCCCAGCGGCACAGCCGCCACCAATAGCTCAACTGCGCCGCCGTCCAACGTCAGGGCCGTCGTGGAGATCTCGGCCAAGGAGCGACGCAACCTGGACGTGCTCGTGTCGACGCTGGCCAACACTTGCCGGGAGATGAACCTGTGGGAGGACACGACGTGCCCGCCTGAGGCCACGGTGGTGGAGGTGTGGAGCGAGGACGGCTCGCGCGGGCGCGTGCTCAAGGTCATCGTGCACTGCGGCGTGCTCGAGGTGGGCCAGCACTTTGTCGTGGGCTACCAAGCCGGCCGCGTGCGCGCCATCTTCGACGAGGACCGGAAACAGGTGGAGAGGGCCATGCCCGGCGACCCCGTCGAGATCGTGGGCCTCTACCGCGGCACGCTCCCCTCGCCGGGCGATGACCTGTTCGTCGTCTCGCGCGACAAGGCCGAGCAAGTGGTCGAGTTCCGCAATCTGGTGACCGACTTCCAGGGCACCGAGGGCAAGTACGATCAGGCTCTCATCAACTCCATTCACCGAGAGTCGGCACACAGCGCAGAGGACACCGACGAACAGACAAACGAAGGAGAAGAAGAAGAAGAAGGCGACGATGAAGAAGAGGAAGAGGATGAGGATGAAAAGGCGACCGTACCCTACGAGGAGGAAGAGGAGCCGGTGGTGAACGTGGTGCTGAAGGCAGACAACCTCGGGTCGCTGTACACGCTGGTCGATGCCTGCAACGAGCTGTCGAGCCAAGGCGGACCCAAGGTCAACATCGTGCGGGCGGGCGTGGGCAACGTGAGCGCTACGGACGTGGCCTACGCCACCAGCGCCGAGTGTGCCATCTACACCTTCAACGTGGGGCTCACCCACGACATCAAGCTGCGGAAGGTCAACAACAAGCTCAAGATCCGGATCAAGCATTTCGACGTCTTCTACCACCTTCTCGATGACCTCAAGAAGGAGCAAGACGCCCTGCGGTAGCTAGAGCACTTGCAGTCGTTGTACAGCACAAGCAACAGCTTCATCACCTCTTTCCTTTTGTGGCCTACACTAGAAAAATCGCGTACCAGCGCTGGAGATTTCCGGTGGCAAAGCTCCGGGAAATGCGGAGTTATTAGTACCAGGAAGACACGGCAAGCCACAAAGAGAAGGCGTGGTGGATCGTCGTTCACGACAGGAATCTTGAACGCATCGGTCAACGACACCTTTCTCTTTTCTACAATACACCACCCATGGTTCGTCTGGCTTTCTTTGCTTGCGTCATAGCACCGTATTCACCTTCTACTCTGTGCAGGCGGCGACAAGATTAATCATCAATCTTTTTGTCTCGGGCAGCACCATCTTCGGTAAGGCCTTTGTCGATGCGTGGCGGCAAGCGAGCATCAGTACGCAATCGCTTCTCTTTTTCGTCATCTTTGCATCCCACAAATTTAATTTAATCTCAATTTATTGCAGAAGCGGCGCAAGGTGCTGCCGGCCGTATGTTGAGTGTTCAGGAGGCGCAAAAGATCTTGGGGCTGCGACCACAGTGCGAGATGAAGGAAGTCCTGCAGGTGCGCACTTTCCACCACTCATCTCTTTTGTGCCACCGCCTCTCGCTGACACTCTTGCTCATTTCGTAGAAATATGAGAAAATGTTCAAGGCCAACGATCCTGCGAACGGAGGATCCTTCTACTTGCAGTCCAAGGTGGTGCGCGCCAAGGAGGCGCTGGAGGCCGAGATGGCCAAGGTCACACGGCAAGCCTAAGTGGTGCCCTTCCTAAGGATGGAAATCACAAATCGTTGTACATATCCGGCCCTTTTTTTTAACCACAAAGACAGCCTGCATTCATCGCAACGCTCCATCGCTCCATCCATCCACTGTCACGCTATGAAGGTCTTGCTGCTTGCCAGCTGTCCCAACAGCCCAAGGTGGAGTTCGGTCTTGCGTACGGGGAAAATGGCCAGAACACAAAGCGTGAAGTGACCGGTGGACTTTCGGACTCAACAGGTGCCACTCCCTTTTAGGGCGCCCACCTCAACCTGTTGGTTTGGCCCAAAAGTGCACAAACAAAACCAGCCACCAACAACACTCTCACTTCCAGACTACACACAAAGATGTGCGGAATCTTCGCTATTTTGGGCAGCAAGGAGGACACGGAGACCCTCCGCAAGAAGGCACTCGGCCTGTCGAAGCGGTACGTCAATCCACCGGTGGCTTTCGTCACGATGTGTCCGACTGCCCCCTCTCGAATCTCACCACACGCGCGCGATCTGCACTCAATCTCGCACAGAATTCGCCATCGTGGCCCTGACTGGAACGGCATCTATGTGGACCACAAGCGCGTGCTGTGCCACGAGCGTCTCGGTATCGTGGACCCGGTGAGCGGTGCCCAGCCGCTCTACAACCAGACCGGCACCATCGCCCTCACCGTCAACGGCGAGATCTACAACCACAAGGCCCTGCGTCAGTCCCTCTTCAAGGACTACCAGTTCAAGACCGCCTCCGACTGCGAGGTCATCATCCCACTGGTGCGTCTCCCTCTCTCTCTCCTTCTCCTTCTCCACCACCAGCGCGTGCTCTCTCGCTTACGCAACCAGCCTACATCGTGATATTATATTTACATATATATTTATATATTTATATATTCATCATAAATATGAATATGTGCCACAGTGGGAGCAGTTTGGCGCCGAGGCATGTGGCCGCCTGGACGGCATGTTCTCCTTCGTCCTCACCGACAGCGTCAAGGTACATCACTCTCACGTGTGTTGGTGCTGTGTCGTGTGTCGGTGGTTGGTCGTGTCGTGTGCTCAAGCTCGCTGTGTGTGCGGCTGAGTCGTGTGTTAATACTAAATATATATACATGAATGTAATGTAATGTAAACGTAGGACACGTACCTGGTGGCGCGTGATCCGCTGGGCATCACGAGCCTGTACATCGGGTGGCACAAGGACGGGTCGGTGTGGGTGGCGTCGGAGCTCAAGTCGCTCATGGACGACTGCGAGCGGTACGAGGCCTTCCCGCCGGGCCACTACTACACGCCCGAGACGGGCTTCAAGCGCTACTACGAGCCCTCCTGGTGGACCCCCGCCTACGTCCCGCAGGGCGCGGCCGACCTCACGGTGCTGCGCGAGAGCCTGGAGAAGGCCGTGGTGAAGCGCCTCATGACCGACGTGCCCTACGGCGTGCTGATCTCGGGCGGGCTCGACTCGTCGCTGGTGGGCGCGATCGCGTCGCGCCACGCCGCGATGCGGGTGGAGGAGGAGGAGAAGGAGAAGGCCTGGTGGCCCCAGATCCACTCGTTCAGCATCGGCCTCCCCAACTCGCCCGATCTCAAGGCCGCCCGCGAGGCCGCCACGTTCCTCGGCACCATCCACCACGAGTTCAACTTCACCGTCCAGGAGGTACCTCTTGCATCCACTTTCTTACACGCACACGCACACGCACACGCACACGCACACGCACACGCACACGCACACGCACACGCACACGCACACGACACGCCAACGAGCTGATGATGCTTGGTGCACAGGGCATTGATGCGTTGGCCGATGTGATCTGGCATCTGGAGACGTACGACGTGACGAGCATCCGGGCCAGCACGCCGATGTACTTTTTGGCGCGGAAGATCAAGGCCATGGGCGTCAAGATGGTGCTCTCGGGCGAGGGCGCCGACGAGGTGTTTGGCGGGTACCTCTACTTCCACAACGCGCCGTCGCCGGCCGAGTTCCACCAGGAGGCCCTCCGGCGCGTCAAGAACCTGCACTACTTTGATCTGCTGCGGGCCAACAAGTCGACGATGGCCTGGGGCCTCGAGGTGCGGGTGCCGTTCCTGGACAAGGAGTTCCTGGACGTGGCCATGAACATCCGGCCCGAGGACAAGGTCTACGCCGAGGGCAAGATGGAGAAGCACGTGCTCCGCAAGGCTTTCGACACGCCCGAGAAGCCCTACCTGCCCGACAGCATCCTCTGGAGGCAGAAGGAGCAGTTCAGGTACCGTCATCTCTCACAACCCTCTTGCGCTGCGATTTTTGTCGTGTGTGTCGTGTGTGTCGAGCCCTGGCTAAACCCACTCGTGCGCAGTGACGGCGTGGGTTACGGCTGGATCGACGGCCTCAAGGACTACGCCGAGAAGCAGGTGACCGACGAGGAGCTGGCGAGCGCTGCCGCCAAGTTCCCCTACAACACCCCCGACACCAAGGAGGCCTACCTCTTCAGGAAGATCTTCGAGTCCCTCTTCCACGTACTGCTCCCCCGACACCAAGCAAGCTCATGTGAGTGCGGTGTGTGTGTGTGTGTGTGTGCATTCAGCAGGCTGACCGTGTGACATTGTGCAGGGCGAGAGCGCTCAGAAGACGGTCGAGAAGTGGATCCCCACGTGGGGCAAGAGCAAGGACCCCTCCGGCAGAGTGCAGCTCGTGCACGAGAAGCACACCGACGCGCCCCTCCAGCACGACAAGGACTACTAGGCGACTTGCGACCTGCGCTGGATCCACCACCACACGGCGCTGCACTCTCTTCTCCCCAATTAGAAAAAATAAAAATAAAATTCAGACGGCTCCTCTCACCATCATCAGATGCCAATGTTGACGAACTCGACGTCGCTGGTGGGTCCTCGCTGGAGGTTGACGGAGGCGAGGAGCTGCCAGAAGGCGGCGACGGCCTCCCGCTCCAGCGGGTTGCGCTCGAGGGAGAGCTTCACGATGGATCGGTTGTGTCGCAGGGCCGCCCCGAGCGCCAGCAGCCCCTCGCCCTTGATGCCGTTGCTCACCAGAGACAAGAACGCCAGTACCTCGTTGCCCGCCACCAAGTCCTCCACCGCTTTGATGCCCTACACACCCGTCCGTTAGCGCACGACACGACACACGACACACACGACACACGCACGCACCTCATCTGTGATGCGGTTGGTATCGAGGTTGAGCGTGGTGACGGTGCAGTTGTTGAGGAGACTGCGGGCGAGCACGGCGACGCCTTCGTCCTGCAGGCGGTTCCCGCGGAGCACGAGCGTGGTGAGAAGGCTGAGGCCGGCGTTGGCCTGCCGCCGGTTGTCGAGCGCCTCGGCGAGCGGCGCGATCGTGGCCGCGTCCAGTCGATTCCACGACAGGTCGAGGCTCGTCAGGTTGCCGTTGCGCGCCAGCGCCCGCGACAGCGAACGCATGAAGCGATAGCTCTGCGTCGTGCGCTTCACAGCGTCCTGGTCCTCCCCGTCCTCATCCGTGATCAACTCCTCGTCCATGGTGAAGGTCTCCTCTTCCTCCTCTTTGTCCTCCCGCACTTCGTCTTGGTTGCTGTCGACTGTTTCCAGGCGTTCCCGGGCGGCCTTGCGCGCGAGCCGGCGTCCGCGCTTGCCGCGGGGCTTGGGCTTGCTCGCGGCGGCAGCGGCGGAGTTCATGTGCAGGTTGGCGTTGGCCATCACCAGCCACACGAGCGACGTGTTCTCCTCGAGTATGCGGCAGATGTTGTAGGGACCCCTACTCGCCCTCTCGTCCCCGTCATCGTCGTCCTCTTCGCTGTCCTCCTCTTCGCACAGCAGTTCGATGTGCGACGATCGCTCGGCGATGGCCGCGCTCACCTCGTCGGCCTGCGCGGCCACGGGCTCGAGCTGCAGCCACTCCAAGAGGAACGTGTTGCGCAGGCGGTTGTGCGGATGATACTGATGGTGGTGGTGCGGATGTCGAGCGTTCGTCGTATCGACCTGGTGGCGGTTGCCGCCGTCGGCCTGGTAGCGATTGCGCGCCGGCGCAGACTGCGGCGGGCTCATCAGACCGCCGGCCTGCACGGAAGCCGGCGACGGTGGCGATATGGCCAGCAGAGGCACCACCGCGCCGCTGCCGCCGGACGAACGCAGGAAGCTGCGCTTGTCTTTCCACCGACTGCGCAGCGCCTCGTCGTCGTCGGGCGAGGAGTCCCGCACTGCAAACCGCGCGGGGCGGCGTCCGCACAGCGGGTGGTAGAGCGGGTTGCTGGAGACGTCCAAGCGGAGCAGGCGGCGGTTGTGCCGCAACATCTCACGCAGCACGTCCCAGCACTCGTCTCGCCCATCAACACCTGTGTGCCGTTCTCATGTTAGTCACACACGCAACACGCAACACGCACATACACACAGCCACGTACCAGAAACTTGTAGGTCGAGTAGGGAAGAGGCCCGGTTGCTCATCAGGGCGCGCGAGATGGCTGTGAGGCCCTCGTCAGTGATGAGGTTGCCCGACAGGTTGAAGAACCGCAGCGTCGTATTTCTCGCCAGCATCGATGCAAACGCCTTCCCGCCACTGTGTAGATAAACGCACATGTCCCACGAGTCAGGACTGTAACGCTGTGTTTGTGTGTGTGTGTCGAGTGTGCGGAGCGCACCGCGAGGTGATCTTGTTGTTCTCAAGCTCCAGGCTAAGAAGGCCGTCGTTGTGCTTGAGCGCGTCGGCGAGGCGATAGGCCCCGGCGTCGCCCACGCCGTTGTAGCTCAAGTACAGCTCGGTGAGTGTCTGGTTCGTCTTCAGCGCCTCCGCCAGCGCGCTCGCCCCCTTGTTCGATACGTGATTCTAATCGTGGGGGGGGGGTAAGCACAACAGCGGGCTCAGCAGTGTAAAGGTCTGCTCAAGGCGGCGCACCTTTTGGAGGTCGAGCTTGGTGAGCGTTGCGTTGGTGGCGAGCGCCTTGGCGAGCGCACAGACAGCGTCGTCTTCGAGGAAATTGTGCGCGAGCGTCAACACGAGCAGACTGCGGTGGCGTGATGGCGCACGGAGATGAGAAGTTCATTTGGAGGGCGAAGAAAAGACCTCCAGTGCAGTGACGAGATGGGAGAAAGGCGAAGGAGGCGCCATTCGCAGCACGCACCTCTGGTTGACGAGAAGCGATCGGCCGAGCGCCCGCACGCCCGCGAAGTCGATCTTGTTGAAGTCCAGGTGGAGAATGTACAGCGACGACCGGAACTCCAACGCGCTGGCCAACGCCATCGCCCCCTCCGACCCTGCTCACGCGATAGACGACGCACACGCACACATGCACACATGCACACAATTCATTGAGCCAAAGTTCGCTGACAAGTCGCCGAAGAAAGAGAGAGAGAGAGAGAGCGGATTACCGATGCTGTTGGAGCACAGGTCGAGATGGGTGACGGTGGAGTTGAGCTTGAGCAGGGCGCCCAGGTACTTGATCGCCTCATCGCCGCTCTCGCCGATGCGGTAGTTCATCTCCGTGGGCGGACTGATGTTGGCCCGCAGGTCGAGGCTGTACACCGACCGGTTGGTGAGCAGGAAGTCGGCGAGCGTCATCACGCCGTCCATGCCCAGCCTGGGCGCGAGGAATTCAGGGAATGTAACGTGGTTAAAAGGCTGCGAGTCAGCGAGCGGGCGCACAGAGGCCGGGGGCGAGGGCCTGGCACCTGTTCTCGCGCAGGTTGACGATGCCCACGCTGGTATTGTGGGCCAGGGCCTGCGCCACGGCGCGAGCGCCGACCACGCCCACCTTGTTCCATCGGAGGTCGAAGTAGCGCAAGGTGTCCGTTGTGGCGAGGAACCGCGCCAGGTCCACCGTTCCTGTACACGTGTGAGTGAGTGTGTGGGGCACAAGCGCGCGTCACTCAACCGAACCAGCAATCAAGAATGAAGGGTAGAGAGAGGAGAGCGAACCTCGGTCGTCGATTTCGTTGCCGCGGATGTCAAGCGAGGTCAGCTGCCGCCCGAGCGCTCCGGTGCACAGCAGATCGGCGAGTCGGTCGATCCCGCCGTCCCCGAGGCGGTTGCCGCGCAGGTCGAGCGACTTGACCACCACCGACGGCACCCTGGTTCCACCACCCGCCATTGGGTACTCATTCATTAATTACTTAATGTTAATCATAGGATTGGCGGGTGGGTGGAGACGTACGAGAGCACCTCGCCCAGGAGGGCGATGCCCTTGCTGCTGAAGCGGTGGCCGCGCAGGGTGAGGTTGACGTGGCCGCTCGCGGGCAGGGAGATGGCGGGCACGACGTGGTGCGGGAGCGGGTCCTTGGTGTCCCCGGCGCGGGTGATCACGTGGTCCTTCTTGAGCACCGACCGCTCGTACCTGCTGCCGTTCCACTGCACGCTCACCCGCTCCCCGAAGCTGATGTGCTGCTGCTCGACCTGCGGCCGCTGCGACGCGCCCTGGTCGGCATCGCCTTCGTCATCGTTCTCCCTGTGCCGCTTTTCCTTGGGCGGTGAATGGCCGTTGCGCTCCTTGATCTGCGCACGATCCGCCGCTTCGTCCTCCCGCTGGCGTCGCTTGCGCGTGTTTGTCCCGATGCTGAGTTCCTGGGCCGGATCGGCCGACATCGACGCGGTCATCGGCAACACTGCGATCGTTGTCCCTGTTGCTGGTGGCGCGGCTGGGAAGAGGGCGTCGTACTGGGCGCGGGGCACTACGCGGCGTATGGCGACGTCGTAGTGATTGGTCCACGCGTTGTCCATGAAGCCCGTGAGGCTGCCGCCCCGGCCGAATGTGGCCTCTTCGCTGAGGCCCCAGCCGAGGAACCCCTCGCCGTAGCCATCCACGTACGCGGCGGCGGCGGCCGCATGGCTCGGGCCAGACGACGGCACCATCGGCGGATGCAGCGGGGCCGAGCGGAGCAGGGCGTCGTGTCGCACGATGGTCCACAGGGAGTGGTCGGTGATGTGTTTCGTGGGCACCCGACCGGCCTCCCGCCCGCGGCACCACACAGCTTCCGCCGTGTTCTCGAGTCTGTCAGCCCGCAGAGATCATCGTGAGTGAACTGTGTTGTGTGCGCTGCGCGCTGTGCGCTGTGCGCTGTGCGCTGTGCGCTGTGCGCTGTGCGTCGCACCCGTCGTCGTGGGAGAGGATCCAGATGGGCACGTCCATGGGGAACAGGACGTGGATGACGCCGGCGAACATGCTCAGGAGGTAGTCCGCCGCGTTCTTGTACTTGCGATCGCATCCGTTGTCGTAGAACGCGTTGAAGAAGTCCGCCATCGCCCGCCCGCCCACGCTCCGCTCCGCCGCCGACCGCTCGTCGTCGCTCCCCGGGGAGCTGGTGCCCACGGGGCACGGGATGAGGTGCATGATCCCCTTCTCCGTCAGGCGGTGAAACGCGGGCGAGGCCGAGCCCTGCGAATAGCCCGCGCCACAGAAGCCATAGATCTTCACGTGCGACGGCACGCTGCTCTCCACAAAGTCCTATTAAATAAAAAATAAAAAAATAAAAATAACAAAACAGGCGTCAGCGACGACACACGTGTGCGCACACAACTTTGGTGCGGCACGCACAAGAGGAGAAGGGACCTTACAAGCACTTTGGCGCAGTTGTCGACGTCGATCAGGAGGAAGTGGTCGCCCGGCGCGACGGCCCCCTTCTGCAGGTGGGAGGGGCTGAGGAACGGGGCCAGCTCTCGCGCCCATAGCGTGCCAAAGAGGAGGAAGCACGTGAACGAATGCCTGGCACAACAACCAACCCAATCATCAGTTGGTACAGAGGATCGCACGTGTCGTGTGTGTCGTGTGTGTCGTGTGCGTCGTGTGCGTCGTGTGCGTCGTGTGCGTCGTGTGCGTCGTGTGCGTCGTGTGCGTCGTGTGCGTGGCGCGTGGTGTTACCTGGTCCGGTTCATGCCACCCAGATGCCAACCGCGGGGAGAAGAAGATGTGGAGGAGAGGGAGGAGAGGTTGAAGCACACGCAGGAAGGCGGATGCCCGCAGCCGCCACCGGTGGAGGTGCGTAGCGAGTGACCTCCGGCGGTGGCGGGTGATGACGGCACCGGCGAGCTCGGCACCGAATGTCGCGGGGAGGCCGGCTGCGAGGCCGAGCCCGCATCTTCCGCCGAAACCGACGCAAACCACCGCCACCAGTACTGCAGTGCGACCGTGAAGCCGTCAGCGCGCGCCGACACACGCACGACACGCGCGGAGAGTGAGAATGCATACCTCCTCCACGAGGAGCTTCCACAGGCCCTCGAGGTCGAGGCAGAGCACGAGGCCCTTCTCGCCGTTGACGGTCGCGGCGGCAGCGGGAATGGGGGTGCGAGCCATGCGGGCGACGAAGTGGGCGCGCAGCAGCGGCCACGGGTCGCGGCGGAAGTAGCTGGCCGCCTGCTTGGTCGAGCGCTGCGAAGCTGTGCCACCGCCGCCGGCTTGGCTCGGGTGGGGCGACCAGAAGGAGCTGTAGGCCTGCTGGCTCCACACGAGCTCGATGAAGGTGTCGTGTGCCCTCTTGACTACCTCCTCCAGCACCTGCAGGGCCTCCTGATCGTCATCTTCGTGCTTAAGGCTTTCATCCACTGCGGTGATTGGAGCCGGCAGGAGGGAGAAGAGGGAGATGGCTTCGCGCAGGATGGTGGCAGGGTCGGGAAAGCGAGCAGATGTGAGATGCGCCCCCCGGATGACGGCTTCCCCGCATTTGTGCACCGCAGCCAGCGGCAAGCGAACATAGGGTGCCGCATGCTGCTCATACCCCTCTTCCATCTTGCCGAACGAATAACACAGAACCGGTGATTTAATTATTTTAGCTTCATTTTAAATTATTTTATAATGAGAAACAAGAAGGTAGTAATGTAACTATAAACACGAAGCATGGAGCAGCAGCTGGTGGCAGAGATGGTGGGGGTGCTGCAGACGCTGGTGCAGGCACCCTCTGTGAACGGCGTCCACACCGAGAAGGCCACCGTCTTAGCCCTCGCTCGGGAGGCTCAGCGCCTCGGTCTCGACCACACCCTCCACTCGCTCGACGTACAACTCCCCCACAACCCTCCCTACTGCGTACTGAAAGGTTGTACTAAGCTTCATATCCTCCTAACTGTGCAGGAGGAGCGACCCAACCTGGTCGTGTCAGTGGGTGAAGGCGAGCCCAGCTTCCTCTTCATCGCCCACTCTGACACCGGTGCGTGTATGCTTGGCCCTTGGCCCAGCGCCTCCTCCTGCTGACAGCGATGGTGGTGGGACTACGCTATGCAGTGGGCACCGGCCAAGAGGAGCTGTGGAAACACCCACCATTCGCGGGGGTCGTGGAGGATGGCATCCTCTACGCTCGCGGCGCGTGCGACAACAAGGCCGGAATGGGTACACCACCCACAGGCAGACACAGCCGAGTGCTTTCTATTGACGACGTGGCGGGGCCGGCCAGTGTGTGGCCTGTACACGCTCAAGCGGCTGGCCGACACGATCGCCAAGTCGGACGATCGGTACAGGAAGCTGGGCAAGGTGCAACTGGCCATAGTCGCCGATGAGGAGAGCGGTGCGTGCAGCAAGATCGGCATGCGGTACCTGCTCGACGAGAATCTCGTGGGCGGCAAGGGCGCCATCTACGGCTACCCCGGCACGCGGGTCACTATCGGGCACCGGGGTACCGAAGCCTCCCTCCCCCATCTACCACACCCATGCAGACATTGACCCTGTTGCGTTAGGCCTTCTGCGCTTCACGATCGAAGTGCACGGCGAACCGGTGCATGTTGGTACGTGGCGATGATGGGGCGTGGTGCGTCTTGGGTACCCACAGCTCAGCACCACCGGGGGGTCACGTAACAGGAAGCAGCGAATGGACGAAGGGCATCAAGGGTGCGAATGCAACGATGGCTCTTGTGGACATCTTGTCGCGCATGGAGAAGCACGAATGGCCCTTGGACGAGCACGACAGCTTCCCCGGCCTCAACTTTGTCTGCACACCCGGCACGTTGATCAGCGGCGGCACCTACGAGAGTGTGGTACGTATCGCCAGAGAGTGTAGACGCAGCGTCATCATGAATATCAAACTTACGCGTGTCACCGTCGCTCGTGTCAGGTCCCCAACTATGCGCAGACGCTCGTCGACATGCGCCCCATGCCGGACACCAACGTCGAGAACATCATCGCCACTGTCGAGAAGATCATCAGTGACGTCATCACGGTACGAAAGGCTCCTTCTCGTTTATGTCCGATCACCTGCTTACGTGTGCGTGTGGGCGCCGGCAGGAGCGTAACGCCAAGATTGGCAGCGATAAGCTGAACGGCGCCATGAAGATCAAGGCGCGCCTGCCCGCAGTCTTCATTCCCAAGGACCATCCGCTGGCCACCTCATGCGTCAAAGCGGTCGAGAAAGTTCTCAACGAGACCCCAGACGTACGTCACTTCCTCGCACAACAGAACGCCCATCATGGGGCTGCCCGCGATGGCTGCTGATCGCCCATGTCACCGTGCTGACTTCAGGTGGGTGGATGTGGGCCGGCCAATGAGGGCTACATGCTGATCGAGAAGGGCATTCCCACCATCTGTGGCTTTGGACCCAAAGGCGGCGCCCCTCATGCGCCCAACGGTACCAGCTGCGCTGTGACAACGCGCTTGTTTCCACTGCCTTTGCTCACGCTTCACTTCAATCCGCGAACAGAGTGGGTTGAAGTAGCATCTCTGGGCTCCACCGTGGACATCTACTACGACATTGTGTGTCGCTACCTCGACCTCTAAGCCAACTAGTTGTGCTCTAAACGCGCTCAATGTGTAATGAATGAAGAACAAGCCCAAGCAAGCAAAAGGATACGGCACGGTGGATTCCCGGGTGGTCGCCCACCCCAGTACTAACACCGCCTGGACAGAACAGCGAATGAGGCGGACTGGTTGCGCACCTGCTCCTGACTACATCGTCAACCTCTCTCCTTCCGTCTTCTTGTCCGGTTGAATTGCTGCCAATAGGAATGGCCAGTGTGGGGATCGAACCCACAGTATGGCCGTATCCATTGGTACGCTCTTCTTCCATCAGTTCCCCACATTTGAAACGCTGCTCTGCCATTTGCCGGCCATCACGCACCCCTCTAAGTTGGGCATCACGAGCTGGACAAGCAGAAGAAGCTTGACTGGGAAGAGGAACTGAGAGTCCTGGCCCGCGATAAGCTACGGCAAGCTTGCGGCCACAGAGCCAAAGCGAAGAAAGAGGTGAAAGAATGAAGAGCGCAAAGAGACAAAGAAGTGTTTGGTGGACGCGCCTGAGCGCAGACGGGTTTGTATTTACTACAGTGTGTTTACCAACACCAGCGAAGGTGCTCGCTTAGAAGCACTTGCGGTGGACAATCGAGGGTTTCTTTCCCGCCCGATGTTTCTCCTTTCAAAAGCACTTGCGGTGGACAATGCTGGGACCAGACTCGTCGTACTCCTCCTTGGAGATCCACATCTGCTGGAAGGTCGAGAGCGAGGCGAGGATGGAGCCACCGATCCAGACGGAGTACTTGCGCTCGGGGGGAGCGATGATCTTGATCTTCATGGTCGACGGCGCGAGGGCGGTGAGCTCCTTCTGCATGCGGTCGGCAATGCCGGGGAACATGGTGGTACCGCCGGAGAGCACGACGTTACCGTACAGGTCCTTCCTGATGTCGACGTCGCACTTCATGATCGAGTTGTAGGTGGTCTCGTGGATACCGGCCGACTCCATGCCGAGGAACGAGGGCTGGAACAGAGCCTCGGGGGCGCGGAAGCGCTCGTTACCGATGGTGATGACCTGACCGTCGGGCAGCTCGTACGACTTCTCGAGGGCCGACGACGAGGCAGCGGTGTGCATCTCCTGCTCGAAGTCGAGGGCGACGTAGCACAGCTTCTCCTTGATGTCGCGCACGATCTCGCGCTCGGCGGTGGTGGTGAACGAGTAGCCGCGCTCGGTGAGGATCTTCATGAGGTAGTCAGTGAGATCGCGACCGGCGAGATCGAGACGGAGGATGGCGTGGGGCAGGGCATAACCCTCGTAGATGGGCACGGTGTGGGTCACGCCGTCGCCGGAGTCGAGCACAATACCGGTGGTACGGCCCGAGGCGTAGAGCGAGAGCACGGCCTGGATGGCGACGTACATGGCGGGGGTGTTGAAGGTCTCGAACCTGATGGGAGGGAGAGAAAGGAGGTGAGTCTATCTTTCACCTATATGAGTGGCGGTGATTGGAAAAGAGGAGGAGTCTCGTACATGATCTGGGTCATCTTCTCGCGGTTGGCCTTGGGGTTGAGGGGGGCCTCAGTGAGCAGCACGGGGTGCTCCTCGGGGGCCACGCGGAGCTCGTTGTAGAAGGTGTGGTGCCAGATCTTCTCCATGTCGTCCCAGTTGGTCACGATGCCGTGCTCGATGGGGTACTTGAGCGTGAGGATACCGCGCTTGGACTGGGCCTCGTCACCGACGTACGAGTCCTTCTGGCCCATGCCGACCATGACGCCGGTGTGGCGCGGGCGACCGACGATAGAGGGGAACACAGCGCGCGGGGCGTCATCACCGGCAAAGCCAGCCTTGCACATGCCCGAACCGTTGTCGATAACCAGAGCCTGAACCTCGTCTCCCATGTTGATGTAGTTGGTGGTGGTGGTGTTGTAGAGTTGTAGTAAACTGAAGAATTGAAGCTGGGGCCGTATTTGTAGTGTGCTCTTGGGCCCACTGCCGGGTATCGAGGCGACCAATAGGCCGCGTGGTCCTTGGGTGGTTATTACGTCAACCAATGGCGGGTGAGTAAAACGTTCCTGTGGCTACTGCGAGCGTTTGCACCACTGGGCTCGAAGTAAACCAAAATTTGAGGTGAAAGACTGCGGGAGGAGCGCTCCAATAAAGCGGAGGCAGCACTGCGCTCCTTTCTGTCCAATCGTACGCTTTATAATGATCGCTTGTTGCTACTGCGCACCTGTCCGATTTTGTACTTGTATTTCCTTCACCCTTTTTCTATTCATTCTCCTGTACCCAGGGTGGTTTTATTTTATTTAAAATAGTTAATTATATCAAAAATATAAATCATGGTAGAGGTGGAGCTGCCAGAGGAGGTGGAACTGCGCATCTTGGGTTTGCTGCCATGGAATGTTCTCTTCAAGGCCACGCTTGTTTGTTCCCGCTGGCGCCGCCTCGGTATCTTGCCCCCCCCCCAACAAACCTCCCTCACATCCCCGGACCCGGGCCAAAGGAGGAGGTTGCATGTGCCCCCCCCCCCAAAGCTCTGGACAGAAGCCTCTGGGAGAGCATCTTCGAGTCGGAGTTTGGATGCGCGGCCGCTGCCGTCGTGCGCGCTTGTGCCCCAGCACTCCCCCGGGTTCGTATTGCGGCGTGTGGCATCGTGCAAGGACATACATGTCGTGTGCTGCACAGGGTTGGACTCACACCCCATGTGTGGCGTGTGTGGTGTGCGTTGTGTGCGGTGGTACGTGTGCGGTTCGCTCGAGGGCCAGGTGATGGAGAACCTGTGGTGCCCCAGCCCCGACCACGCGCCCATCGACGAGTGGTTCTGGTGGTGCACCCGCCTGCAGTGCCCCCACCCTCACGTACGCCGATCCGGATCACCCTGCGTTCCGCTTCCGCTTCGCCAACAGCGCGGGGCAATGGCGTACGCTGTTTGAACTGCTCCTGCAGGAAGACCACAGCGACTATGACGAGGCCAGTGCAGAGAATCTGCCGGATGAGAACGATGAGGACCCAGGGTGGTTGCACGACTACGTGCTCAGCCTCACCGCCTCGCCGCCATCATCATCATCATCGTCACCGCGCCACGAAGAGGGCGGCGTGAATGGCAGCAGGGCGTCCAAGCGGCCACGACTAACTTCTTCTTCTTCTTCTGGTGTCGTGGATGAGGTGCGCCATCAAGACTGACGACAATCGATGACATCAACCCCTAGCCGTTGTTCATTGCTCTCTCTTCTGTTGTTGTTGTTGTTGGCAGGTGCCATGGGCCAAGGTGTTCAAGGACCACTACATCCTTCGCCATCGATGGCTGCACGGATGCGATCCGCGGCCGCGACGAGATGCGCCGGAGAATGGAGAGGCGGTGGAAGGGGAAGGGAAAGGCGATGCCGAACAGTGGCCAGACCCGAGCAGGATCGTGCGTGTGGTGGTGACGGGCACGAGGTCGAGCGGCAAGTCCTCCATCCTTCGCGCCCTTCTTGCCCACGACCAGCAGGATCAGGTGAACGAAGCGCGCCCGGTCAACGTGATCGTGGTCGAGGTCTGGGGCGTGCGGGTCGTCCTCCTCGAGGTCAAGCGTGCCCACGGTGCGCGGCCATCATCATCTCCGCCTTCTCCCAAACCAGACTTGGCTGATTGGACGGTTGTAATGGCAGGATGGCAGGGCAAGCTGTTCAATGGCGCCTCGGTCGACGGCGTGATGTTCGTGGTCGACGCGGAGGACTTCGCGCCCTTTGTGGGCCGGGCCATGTTGGAAGTGACAGATGAGGCGTTTGGCAGACTCGAGGCCATCTACAAGCTGTTCCACGGCGTCGCCGGCGAAGCCCATGCGGCCGCTCTCGCGGCCGTGGTGTGCGTGAACCGGATCGACCGCGCCCTCGCCACTGTCGGCGCTCGGGGCGAGCGTGGCGTGCAACCACCAGACCTGATCGAAGTCGTTGAGCGCAAGCTTCGCCTGGGGATGCTACAGCACTGCTCGTGGTACTCCGGGGCGAGGGTCTCGGCGATGGCCACATCGGTAGGGGCTGTCTCGGACGGTGGCCTTTGCCGCGCCGCTGTCGAGGCGTTTGTGCGGAACTGGACGAGCGTCCTCCACCGGGAGCTATGCGGGTGGACGAACGACGAGTGGGACACGTCGTGGATTGAGCGTACCTTCGAGCTTCAGGCCCTGGCCGAGGCGGAGGCGGAGGCCGAGCGGGCAGGTGCAATGGCGGAAACGCTGTTATTGGAATAAAAAAAGCGACAAAACACGAAACGGAACAGTTTCGAAAAAGTTGTGGAACAGACCGAAGCAAAACGTAGCGCATCCAAGGCTGCTTGCTGTAGAAGACGCAAAGGAAGCACAAAGACATGACCAAGTCGTGGAACGTGAGCTACTCGTGCAGAGTAAAAGGATGTAGGTGGGTCACCTCCAAGAAGAAAGCGCTCCTGTGCATCTCTCCGCACCTGCTCTCCGTGGTGCTCCCGAGCGACGCTACGTGCAGTACGACGAGACTGTTGGTGCGTAGCGATAGAGGAAGTGGACTGCCTGCGTGAAGTGGCGCTTAGGCATCTCGCGCTACATGTTCATAGGAGAGCATCGAGCTCTCCAGGGAAGGAAGCAAGCCGGTGATGCAGGTCGTCAAGGCCAGCATGTACTGCAAGGCACATCAAAGCCTTGAACGTTCGGTTCGAAAATGTCCTTGGCTGCAGCTTACCTTCTCTCAACGTTGGTGGCGCCTCTCAACAGGTGAGCGACGCGAGGGAGTTTCTGCTCCGATTCAACACCCCAACCGAGGTCAACGAATGCCAACGGCTCATGACAGACTCGGGAGCATTCGAATGGCGCCACGGCAGAGGCCTGCAGAGCCAAGGGTCTGTGCTTGACATCCCAACCGACACCCAGCTTCCGAGCTCACAGATGGACGTCGAGGAAGAAGAGATGGTACGTGCAATACCGTCCAGTTCCGCACACCTCTTGTGAGCCGGAGCTGAGTAGCTGCTTCAGACTCAATGCTCTCAGGTTGAGAGTAGCCCACCGGAGCCAGCCAGCGCCCAGGCTGAGGTCTTCACTCTGCTTCCTCGCTCTCACATCCCAGACCCTCCTCCAGCCGCTGTTCTTCCGTTCGCTGGGGCGCCCATCTCCCCTCAGCGAGTAGGCCCTGCCCCAGCTGCCTCCACACCGAACTACTCCTTCCCCCCACAACCCATCATGGTCGACGCGGCCTATTCTGCAGCGAGCAGCTCCTCGTCCACTTCATCCAGCGCTCCTGCTACGTCCTCCAGCTTAGGGCTCAGGGCGACGTTAAGCTCCGCACCGGTCCGCTCTTCTACCGCGGCAACGCCCGCCGCGACGTCCGCGGGCTTCTTCAACTTCGGCACCACGTCTGCTCCGTCCAACGCAGTCGCTACGGACGCCGAAGACATCGAGATCACCGAGGGCAACTTTGAGTTCTACCTCAGCATGTGCCTCAACGATCCGCGCTTCCCCAGTACTGTGCATCCGTCGGCTGTCTTGACTCTCCGCCACCAAAGCTGACTTTGGTTCGCCTGTCGTGACGTCGCGGCAGTGATCGTGGAGCAGGTGGAGAAGGCGTGGGTGCGGCACATGGGACTCGGCGGCACGGCGGCAGAATCTCTCGAAAGGCTCATGAAGTGAAGCCAGCTCGAGCTAACGTGGGGCAATTACACTCAACACGGAGACCGTCGGCGAACCCCCCCCCCCAATGGAGAGAGCAGCATGGCTAATAAAACAGGCAGTGTCTAGTATTGGGCCACGAACCTCCAACTGGCAGAAACACGAGGGAGGACGATCTTCGTGTGGCGAAAATGGCCGCTGGCAGCCTCTTACTGGGACTGCGGGTGCGAAGGGTCGAGGATCTCGCCGTGGAGGACCGGGTCCTTGTTGAGCGACAGGAAGAGGGAGTGGTTGAACTCCATTTGCCCCTCGGCGTTGACGTGCATCAGCTTCCTGGCAAGCTTGTCGATTGCCACCGTGGCCAGCACAGTCTGAGGAGAATCGATTCTCACGATGGTGAGTCGAAGTGGTGAGTAAAGCGAGTGGTGTGGCGCTGGGTACCTGGATGTAAGCGTCGATGAGATCGTCGGTGCCGACGCCGAGACGGTTGAAGTCGCGCGTGTCCATAAGCAGCAGTCGGTTCGTCTCCGTGCTCCAGGTGTCGTCGTCGAGCTTGAACGACAGGTTGGTACCGAGATAGTCCCAAGAGGTCTCGCCGGGGCTCAGGTTCTGAAGAGATTTGATGGAAGGAGAGCAAGAAAGCATTCAATAACCACAGCTCGCGAGGGCATAAGCCATATGGCTGGCCGTACCTGGGGCAAGGGCTTGCGGGCTCGCCGAGAGTAGATAGCGAGGGGACGGAAGGACTTGTGGATGTAGCTGTAGTGCACCATCAAGCGAATGTCCGCGCAGTAGATGTTCTTGTTCTTGTCCGGAATCTGCACTAGAACCGAATCAGCAAAGGTCCTCGGCCCAAGTGGCCTTTTAAGAGAAAAGGACGCCGAACGCACCGTGCCAACGTGGAAGTATTGGCCATGGCGTGTGACAGAGCTCCACGAGTAGTTTCCGATCAGGCTTTGCACGATGTACTGCTCATAAGCGCCTTGTTGGTTGAGCTCCTTCATGAGCTCCTCCAGCTCCTGCTTAGATGTGATCGTGTAGACGCTGCAGAAGCGAACAATTGTCGAGTTAGCCTTTGTCCCGATTAAAGCCTACCCGTGCCACGGACGAATGTACCCCTGGCCAGCGTTGGAGTAGGGCACCTTGACGACAGCGTGATCACCCATGGACTTGACCCACAGAGGGATTTCGTCCTTGGCCACGTCCTCCCTAGTTTCGGGAACGCGAATGCCCAGGCCTGTGAACCAAAGGGCGACACAATG
Organism: Acanthamoeba castellanii str. Neff; assembly: GCF_000313135.1. Taxonomy (NCBI): domain Eukaryota; phylum Discosea; order Longamoebia; family Acanthamoebidae; genus Acanthamoeba; species Acanthamoeba castellanii. The sequence goes on along the minus strand of NW_004457329.1, from coordinate 147,884 downwards.
TTGTCAATACACTCGCATGAGCGAGGGCGAAATTCCTCAAAGGGCGCGATCAATGTATGCGTACCCTTGGGCTCAAACTCGGCGTTGAAGAAGTCGTAGGCCTTGGCGGCGACGAGCTTGTTACGGCCGCCAGCAAGACAAGCCACCACAGGGTTGAGAATGAGAGTCTTGGCACCTGCCACAGGGAGCCTGGAGAAATCGTGAGAGCTCGGTCGTAGATCTCCCAGCATAGCATAGCACAGGAGAGGTACCGGCTCCAGGGCTTCTGCGTAACGTAGCGGAAGGCGGCACGGATGCGACGCCACTGGCCATCGGAGGTCCTGGCCTCGAGAACCCAATCGGAGGTCCACCGGACGTTGGTTTCCTCTTCATGGTCGTGGGTCTCCACCAGCAGCACTTCCTCATTGAAGGAGTCAGCCAAGCACGCGGCATACCCGGCAGCCTCAGTTTCATTCTGTGGTAAACACACTCACGTTGAGAGACCACAGGAGGGCTTGTGCCTGAAGCCGAGAGTACCTTGTCGAAAACCACAGCAAGAGCTCCCTCAATCATTTTGCCATTGGCTTCGCATTCCTCCAGGTAGGGCTTGAAGGTGTAATCGATGAGATACTGGTAGCCGTTCTTCTCCTCACCCTCATTGAGGAGAGGGAAGGATTTTTGACCAGAAGGACAACTGTTGGTCTCGATGACCACCATCTTGCGCCCTCTGCGATCAGGATGTTGAATTAAAAATCGCGATTTCCACAAGGACAGATCTTAAGGTGTGGCTAGGGTACCCTTTGGCCTCGGTCACGTTGAACAGATCAGCGCCAGACCATCTGAAGAACGAGGGCTTGTAGGCGAGCAACTCCTGCAGAGTATCAAAAATCGTGAGCAGCGCCATTCTCACTTTCTCACTTGGAGCCCCAAGCAGGTGGGGCTGTACTTCCAGAGCCTTACGATCTACGGTGGGGTACAGATGGGTGTAGCGCGAAATGATCCGTTCGTTGTCCATTCTCATGAAATGCGCCACCAGAGGATGAATCTGAGCACTGTGGTAACGTTACAGCGAAAGATCGTGCACGAGTGAGACGCGAGTGTGCGGCACAAGAATTAACCAAGGCAAGGCATCTTGTGGGAGCGCACTTGAGCACTTTGGTGTAGAAATGCTTGTCAACCTCGAAGGAGCCCTGCCTGACCACCACGGCGTACTTGGCCTTCTTGGTGTGTGGCTTAGCGACTGTCGGCTCCGCCTCGGACTTGTTCTCAACAACATCCTTGGGCGTCTCCATCGTGCAAGGATCGTACGTCGCCACTTTGCCTTCGAGAAGGAGAAATCAGTAGCGCGAACGACCACACCAGGGCAAAACCGGTCAAAAACCCGGTTTGGAAGGAGCTTCGCCACAACCCCACACCTGTCACCGGATCCTCCGCCTGATTTCGGGGGCATTGCGCTGGAGGGCACTTGCCATACCTCAAATACCTGGCTCGATCGGCCCAGTGCAGCACACACTGGAGCGACATTTGAGGAATGACAGGTGTGCTGGTGGGACCTTCGGCTGACCTGTGCCCTGTGACCTGGCCATCAGCACACTCGGTAAAACCACGGCAGCAACAAGAGAGATGAAGTTCGGAAAGCAACTCTTGCTGAAGCAATCGGAGGAATGGAGGGAATCGTACATCCACTACAAGCAACTTGTGCATCTGCTCAAGGATTTAGCCCGATTGGTGTCGCCCGAGGGTAAGGCGCCCGAGTACGCTGAGACAGAGAAGCAATTCATCGCTGCCATCGAAGCGGAAGTTATTCGCGTGAATGCAGCCTACCTGGTGCTCGAGGAGCAGGTCAATCAGGAGCTCAAGAAGCTCAGGGAAAAGTACCGGGAGAAGAAGAGCGCCCTCACGCCTGACTCGCTGTCCGTCCTCAGGAACGACGTTCTGGTGTGCTCGCAGTCCATCTTCTACCTCCAAGAGTTTGGAGGCCTCAACGCGACGGGCTTCCAGAAGCTCATCAAAAAGACCGAGAAGCTGCTGGGTAAGGGCAACGTGCCCTGGGCCAAGGGTCTCAAAGCCGTCTACAGCACCAAGGACTTCTACCTCTCCAAGAAGCCCGCCAAATTCAATCAAATCGCCACCGTACGCTCCCTTCCTCACTCCTTTCTGTCCGGCTTAGATTTATTTTTATTTATTTTTTTCTTAACGCTATCTCGCTGTGGCCCATGCGGCTGCGTTGCTTGCACACCACCACAGAAAATCCAGCAGGCCAACGAGCTGACTGACAAGTCGGCAGAGCCACGGATCAAGTCGGCCCTCAACCGGACAGAGCTGCATGTCGGCGAAGACCTCGATCTCGCCGCCCTCCCCCGAGATAGCATCACGCGCCTGTGGGTCACCCTCGTGCAGGATTCGATGGCCCGACCGATCGAGATCCCGGTCATGGTACTTCTTCTTCTTCTCTCATCTCTTAGGAGCAGAGTGACGAGCATCTCTCTCTCTCTCTCGATTCTATCAAACGCAGGTGGCTTGTGGCGCGTTCACGGGACCGGTCGTGGGCATTACGGCGGCGGTGCACGGTAATGAGCTGAACGGCATCCCTCTTATCCATCGCCTGTTCCAGGAAATAGACTGCAGCACTCTGTGCGGCACTCTTGTCGCCATCCCTGTCGTCAACACCCTCGGTATTCCTCCCCTTGCTTTCTCGCTCGAATGGTCTTCACCGACGAGCTCACAAGCACGACACAACCAAACACCAAACAGGCTACATCAACAACTCTCGTGGGTTCAGCGACGGAGCAGACCTGAACCGCGTGTTCCCTGGTTCGGGGGCGCCCAACTGCAGCAAGATCTTCGCCAACCGCTTCCTCCACAACATCGTCAAGAAGTTCGAGTACCTCATTGGTACGTCATGTCGAGGCCGGGTCATGCGTGCCGTGGTACTGCCTTTGAGTGCATGGCCTGATCGTATATGCCATGCACAGATCTGCACACGGCGTCCTTTGGGCGTGTCAATTCGTTTTACGTGCGTGCGGACATGAACGACCCCATGACCAGGCGAATGGCCTTCCTCCAACACCCGCAGATTATCGTGCAGTGCGTTACATGGCCCCCCCCCACCCCCCGACGCCACATGCGCCATCTTTTCTCACATTCTCCCCCTTTGGCCATTAGCAACACGGGTCCCGACGGCTCATTGCGAGGTGCGGCGGCGCAGCTCGGCATCAACGCCATCACCGTCGAGATCGGAAATCCCCACACCTTCCAGCTGAGGTACCTCTTCCCCGCCACCCGGTCTGCTCACACGGCCCTCAGTGGAAGTGTGACGCACCTCGAGGCTCATCTATTGTATTTTACGTTTGCCTGCAGGTACATCAAGAGCGCGTTGATCGGTGTGGACAACATTCTGGGTTTCCTCAACATGATTTCGCACGACGAACCTGAGAGGGAGTACGAGCCCGCCATCTGCAGTTCCTCCTACTGGCTCTTCACCGACGTCGGTGGCCTGTTGGGTTCGTCTCAATCCCAATATCACGGCTGTGCTGCTCTCTTTGCCTGACCTTGCTCGGGGGACAGAGGTGCGGCCCGAGATCAATACCTGGGTGCGAAAAGATCAGCTCATTGCTGTCGTGAAGAACATCTTTGGCGACATCGTCAAGAAGTATTATGCCCCGGAGGACGGTACCATATTGCCCATGCCGTGTGCTCTTGCGTGCCGAACTGCGCTCTGATTCTTGGTGAACACACACAGGCATCGTGATCGGCAAGAACGTCAATCCGGTCAACCAGACGGGCGACAGGATCCTCCACTTGGGCGTTGCCGGCAGCGAGTTCAGCAAGAGGCAGAACGACGGGCACTGAGCACTCCGCCACCCGCTTCTTCCTCCTCCTCATATTCGGCGGGTAGTAGTGGGCCGGCCGGTAGCCACGGCGGCCATCGCCAACCCACGCGAGGCCGACCAATTTATTTGGACAAAGCGCGCGTCCGTCTTTCCTTTGTACATCTCTACTTCTACAAGCACCTGGTCCTCTCCACCAAACGTTTTCTTCTTATGTTTTCCTATGTACATCCCTCCCCTCCCGCCTACACCTTGACGATCCGAATGCCTCGCAAGCGATTCTCGTAGATGAGCGGCGTCACTAGAATGTGGGGAGGAAGGGCTCGAGCCGCCTCTCGCCAAAGCGCCAGACAGCGCTCGGTGCCACCTGCCTTGTCCCCGTGGAGCAGCGCTTGGTGCGGTGGCCTCCCTGGGCTCGACCTGCGCATCATCGCCTGATCAGGACCCATCACTCGGTCCTCACGTGCGAGAGCCATCATCGTACCTTCGCAGGACTCGAGCTACCTCCGTCATGAACGGCACCAGATTGCAGGGCACGCCACAAGGCCCGCCCGCCTTGTTGATCTCACACAAGCATACCACCTGGAGGCGAAGAAAGTACGAGAGATGAGCATAAAAGGGGCCGACGTGACCAGGAGATGAAAGTTTGTTTACCCCTCTTCCCAGCACCAAGTCGAATGTGTCGTCGGGCCAGGGAAAGGGCTTGGTGTTGTCTCCCAACGTCTCGCCAGTGAGCGGAGCATCAGCGTCCACCCTCCCGTCGTCGTACACCTTGTGTGGAAATCAATCACAGGACGCCATGACGCCACTCGAGCCCGAGTGTGCTTACCTGGCTCACCACCTGGAAGTCGAGGCTGCCCTGCGCGAAAGGCCGCAGCCTGTGCAGTGCCTTCTCCTTTGAGAACCAGGGATCTGCTGGCGAAGGATAAGGCAAGGACGAAAGGGGCGGGGCGTACATGTGTGCCACGGTGCTGTGTCGTGTCTCATCCAGCGGTAGCTCGCTCAGAACCAGGATCGTCCTCGGCACCTGATGCACACGAAACGAAGCTTGGTGAGCGTACGTGCTCTCTCGAGCCTCGTGGGCGCGTGTGGTCGGGAAGGAGCACCCCAAGCTGTTGGTAGGCGTGAAGGAAGGACTTCATGGCACCGCTCGTGCGTAGGTCCCGGTGCCACACATCCTCCGGGTCGCAGTTGAACAGGAACAAGGGGTGGTCAGGGCCGCTCAACACCACTGTGCCCGCTTCGCCCAGCCTCTCCCCCGGCATCATCATCATCACCGCGCCGTAGCTGCCCCCATCTCCCGTCGCCCCCCACCAGTGGCTGCCACTTCCTCGACAAGTGCTGCTCACCTCCACCGCCTCTGACTGTCGCTCCTCGCGTTGCACCGCCACCACCTCTGCCCCGGCCACGGCATAGTGCTGACGATGAGGGTCTGGGTCATCAGCGCGGCCAGTGGTGCGCATGTCCTCCTGCTCGTGTGGTGAAAAACAGGTTTTACAAAATAGATTTTCTAAATCCAAACAAAACAATTACAAAAGAGAAGAGGGGCAGCTGAAGGTCCGCTGTACACGTGGGAACGGTCACTCACTCGCCCATCCCCCACTCAGTAGGTCTCATATTCGTCGCCGTCGTCGCCGCTGCTCTTGACGCTGCTCTTGCCTACGTGCTCCTTCCTCTTCTGTTTCTCGTTGAAGGCGCAGTCCATCTTGTGTCTCAAAATCATCTCCCCCTTCTCGTTTAGGCATAGCACGTTCACCAACTCCTGCAGGGGGGCATGAAGATGACGATGGTGATGATGATGATGAGACCCTTCCTCCTCACCTGCATGGCACGTGCTACCTGACGCCGTGGTTGGGGGACGAACCTTTTTCTGGTGAACGAACTTGGGATCTTCGCGAACCTTGTCGTTGACGTCGACCTTCGCAAACTTGAGCTCATCGTCCACCTTCTGCACGTAGGTGAAGACGAGCGTGGAGGAGGGCGAACGCGTCTTGAACGCCTTCGTGTCCTCTTCGGCCAGCTGCGAGGGGATGCGGAAGAGGAAGTCGCCTGTGTAACACGAACCAATCATCACGTTAGCCCATGAGCTGAGCAACGCGTTATCTCGAGGAGTGTGTGAGACGCACCCGGCTTGGCGCCCATCTGCTTGAGAAGTATCACGGCGTCCTTGTGTGTGAGGAACATGCGCAGGGAGTAGTTCTTCCATAGATCATGGTACTGCACGAGAAGAAGAAGAAGACAGAGGTATCAGCCAGGGGTCCAAGGGAGCGCGACACTGTGATTAGGGAGGGTTACGGATTTGATGGCCTGCACGGCGTTGTAGAGCCAATGGCCAACTCGAGTCTGCATGTAGGTTTCGAATGTAACGATCTCGTCTTTGCTGCTCTCCTTGCCAGCATTGGGTACGCCTGCGGGTCAAGAAAAGCAAACATGGTTGTTAGTTGTTTCATTCACTGGCATTGACGTCGACGTCTTGCTTAACGGGGGGGGGAGTGTGGATACCCAGCTTCTCGCCAAGGAAGCGAAGGGACTGAGGATGCATGGTCTCGTTTAATTGGCGCGTGTAGAAGTAGGCAAAGCGCTTCGCCAACTCGGCCCAGGTGAGCTGTTCGTACTCGGGTCCTTTGTCGGCGTACCAGATGATGATGGCCCAACACTGGATCTTGGCCTTGGTGTGCGGATAGGCGACCATGGGCAGGTGGCGCATCTCTCCGTCCTTGTAGAAGGCATCTGCAATCACGCATCCACGATTGATCACGATGAGAAACGGCAGAGCGAGAACAGGGAGAAAACGAGCGAGAGAGAAGATAACGGACCGAGGAGAACCGGGGCGCTTGGAGCGGGAGGAGCATGGAAGAGCCGGAACTGCACGTTGGCCACCTTCACGCCGCCGACGCAAGTCTTCATGACGGTGGGGAAGGGGAAGTGGCACTCGATAATAGTACACGTGGGCGTCAGTCTGTTGTAATCACACAGCACATTGAGCGTGTCAGCACAGCCCGCCCAGTCGGTTCGAATGTACATTGGCTGTTGTGGGGGGGAGGCGTGGCGAAGCAAATCGTACCGCTGGTCGTTGGAATCGTCGTGAATCGAGATCTGGGTTGGCTGAACAACGACGGGCTGCGGGAGGTTCGACCTGTTGATGAGGCACTCAACAGACAGTGGCCTCAACCTGGGCGCGGCAGCGTTGGCATTAGTGCGAAGACGGAGCGAGTACGGCAGAGGAAACGCTGTGCGTCGCGACACGTGTACGCAAGGGAAGACGAAGGATGGTTTCATACCCGGTGGGAGTACACATCAGGGTGACCTTGGTGGGAGTCTTGGCCGCCGAGAATATCACTTCGTCGTACAGCACCTTGCTAAAGGGGAGGAATAGAGATCGGTGAGTCGGGTGCCTGTACGTGAGCAGGGCTGGGCGAGGCGGTTGGCTGGGTGGGGTACATAATCTTGGGACCCTGTCCGAGGCCAGGAAGAGTGACACTTGGCTTGATATCGGCTACCCAGGTCGCCCCGGCGGCGAAGGGTGGAGGAGGCGAGCTGCGAGGCGAAGAAGGCGGGGAATGGCCCGGAGGCGAGTAGGGCTGGGCGTTGGGAGACGAAGGAAGTGACGTGATAGGGGACAGGTGGATCGACATGATCTGCGGGAACGAGGACGAGGAGGTGGGCGACGTCGAGAGTGACAGTGGCCCGCCGCCGCTGGTGGTCGCGGGCGCGGTGGGCGCCGGCAGGATGTTGGGAAGCGAGGCCTGCTTCTTCTTGAGCGGCTTCTTGCGCTTGTTGTTGGAGGCCGAGGAGGAAGAGGGCGGTGGCACCGCGACGGGTCCGGAGCCCGAGACGGCCGAGCCGGACGAAGCCAGGGTGCCCGAAGCCACGCTCATGCTGAAAGCGTGCATCTGGCCGGAGAGGGAGAGGGGAGACGTGTAGCCAGAGCTTGTGGGAGAGGAGCGTTGCACGACGGTCGGCAACTCTCCCGAGCCGGATAGGGTCGTGGCGAAAAAGGAGGTCAGACTCGAGCCCGTGGGCGACGAGGAGAACGATCCGAAATAGGGCGATTGTGAGGCTGAGCCGACAGATGGCCGTTCGGATGGGAATTCAGAGATCTGAATCTCGGGCAAGGGGAAGTGCAGGCTAGACCCAGATAAGGCTGAGGGCGTGGGTGCTGGGGACGTAATTGGTGGAAGCTGGAATTGAGGCTGGTGCTGATAGGGGTTGTGCAGTTGCTGCTGTGAATTGGCGAAGAAGGGATGAGTGGCTAGTGCGTCCTCGATGAAGGCCATCTGTGACTGGAGATTGCGCTGCTGCTGTTGCTGCTGGAGCTGTTGCTGCTGGAGTTGGGCGATATGGTCGCTGGTGCTCATCATGTCGTCGAGACCCGACCGGATTGGAATTTCGAAATCAGATCCATGCAAGGATGATGTTCCATCTAGAACGCTGCCGAAATCGAACGTGTCGAGATCAAGCCCCTCCGCTTCCTCCTCCTCTTTGACCGTGTCCCAGTCCATCGGTCTGCCGGGCAGAGTAAGAACAACGCTGTGGTGTAGTCTGGGGTGGTGCCGCAATCGCGCTGTCGATACTTGCAGAATCCGACGATAGTTATTTTTCACGGGGCTCAAAATTCGCCACTGAACCCAGGCCCACAGGCCAGCGGGAACCAGAAAAAAGAATGCGCAAAAAGTAAGCCACGGTTTTGATGAAGACTGTCTTTAGTGTTGAACGTAGTTGTGAATACCACCCGTCAGGCATCTCCTTATTCATCGCCAGCACCGTCTTCGCGGTCTTGGTGTTCTTCTTCGTCTTTGGCCTCTTCCCGTTCGTCTCCTTCCTCTCCTTCTGTGCGCGGTCTCTTGATGGTCTTCATGTCCTTTTGAATCTCTTCAATCGTTCGCCTATCCCTCTTTTGTGTGTTCAGCACGAACAAGGAGTTCGATCCCTGAAACCATTGATAAGTACAAGTGCACGAGGGCGACAGCTGTTCGCACATGCAGCGTGGAGGCACGTCACAGCGGTAAAGATCGCTTACCTGGAGCACACGAGCGTACGCCCCTGCATCCCTGTAGTTCTTCTGGGGCGAAGCTGCCGAAGGAAGAGGAGACGTTGGTGTATCTTTCGCAGCACTCTTTCGCTTGGCCAGCTCCACTTTCTTTCGCTCCAACTTGATTAACAGAGAGAGAGAGATACATCATTAGCGCTTGGGTTTCTTGTTTGAGTGAGGGGAGGGAAGGACCGCCCTACCTCTGCTTTGCGCTCTTCAGCCTCGGCCTTGGAGTTCTCGAGAATCTGCTCCAGGTCTATCTCAGTTGTCCCCTCTCCCACTTGCTGCCGCACGGAGCAGGGTAAGCATGTGATTGCAGCACCAAGCCCGAATGGTAAACGCGGGCATACTCGCATAAACAAGGCCATGCGAGGGAGAAAGGTCTACCGAGGCGATGACGCTGATCTCATCTGGCGATGGTGCTACGTCCTTCTTGAATACCACTGAGTACCGCCCCGGCAGCTCTTCTTCCTTGCCAAAGGAGTGGCTCGCCAGCTCGTGACTCTCGGCTATCTCGTGTCTGGTTGGGTATATGTTCGGCTTGAGCAGCAACAAGCACAAAAGGAAAACGTGCTGCAAGGGAACCCAATGCTGTCTGCACTGTCTCTGCTTCAAGAAGAGGCGGAACGTACAGGACTTGGCGGTAGTGCTTGGGAAGTGGTGGGAAGATAAGTTTCTTCCGTGCTTCGTCCTCGGTAAACCGCTGCATCTGATCTTCCGTCTGCGCTCGCCATTTGACAAGCGCCTCCTGCTCCGCTTTCTTTTGCCTCTGCAACCGTGCTCGCTCCTCTGCGCAGTGGAGAATTTGTTCGATTCAAATCATAATAATGAGCTGATTTTCTCGTTGAATTAAAATACCTCTTTCTTGCTTGCTGCTCGCAGCAGCCCGTTGGGTTGCCGTCTTATCCATTGACGTGAGAATGCTATCGAGCAGATCCATCGTGTGGCGCTATGTTGTTTCGCACGAGCCGGCAGGCTTGTGATTTCTTTGTCGATTTTTATTTTCTTTTTTTTCTTTTCCCAACACAACAGAAGACAAGATGGCGACTGGCAAGATCGTGGTGAAGGCGCTCGACATGGGCCAAGAGATCAAGGACGAGGCAGTAAAAGTTGCCAAGGAAGCCCTGGCCGAGCACAAGCTCGAACGTGACATTGCCAAGCATGTGAAGCAGACATTCGACAAGAGATACAGCCCTACGTGGCACTGCATCGTGGGCAAGAGCTTCGGATCCTTCGTCACCCACGAGACCAACGGCTTCATCTACTTCTACATCGACGACATCGCCTTCCTTCTTTGGAAATCTGGATAAATCGCTCCCATTCACATCCTCCCACGGTCGTCGCGAGAAAATTCTGGCCAAGAAGAAGCGCAACGCGTGTTGGCCCTCAAAGAACAGTTTTATGGCTTGTGTCGCTCTCACCCACCACACGCAGTTAACTGTTGGGTCACTCGGCGAGAAGCTCGTCGAGTTCGGCATCGTCGAAAGGCTCGGCGGCGCCGTTGATGTCGTCGATGCCGATCTCCTCCAGCTCCTTCTCGAAGTCATCGTCTTCGTTGGTGCTCGCGACCGGCTCGGGTTTCTGCTGCTTCTGCTGCGGCTGCGGCAGGGCCTTGGTCGTGGCGGCGCTCTCCTCTCGGGGACGCTTGACGCCTCCTTCCTTGGCACCAGCAGCACTTGCTGTTGCCTGCTTAATCGCTCCCTCGCGCATGAGCTCGTCGAGACTCTTCACCCCGAAGCTGGGTCTCGCCGCGGGGGCCTGGGATGGGGAGCCTGCAGAGTTCTTCTGCTGGCGAGCTGGTCGCTGCCTGCCGTTGGCCTCGCCGCCTCTCGGCGCCTGGTCGTTGGTCGATGTTCGCTGGGAGCTCATCTGCGGCAGCTGGGGTCGCTCCGACCTGGCTGGCCGGGCCTTCTCGGGCTGCTGCTGCTGTTGCGTCGCTGGGGCTCGCTTGTTGCGGACATTGTCGACGGCCTCGGTCCGGGACTGCCTCGGTTCGGAGGGCTTGATGCCCTTCTCCTGGTCCTCCTTCTCCTTCAAGATCTCCTCGAAGGACTTGACGAAGCTCTGCTTGGGCGCCGCGGCGCTGTCCTTCGCTCCGTTGCCGGTCTCTCCAACAGCCGTTACCCGATCTCGAGGGGGCAGATCTGGCAAGGCCGTGCCCCTCTTGCGAGGTGGTCTGACGGGTCCCGAAGCGAGCCGTGCGCCCGCTGCAGTCTTCATGACCGGCGAGATGGTCGCAGTGGGGCTGGTGGTGATGGAGGTGGTCTTGCTGGCCTCACGCGGTGTGAGTCCGGCCGTGAGCTCTGACTCCTGGTCGGGTCGGGGCGTGGCGGGCGACGCAGTGGTGCCCACGTGGAAGAAAGGGCAATCGGGCCTCGTGCAGGCTTGGTTGTAGAAGCACAACGTGCGCGAACCGTCCTTCTAATGAACGCAACGTTGAACCAAGAGCGTACGGAAACTCACGTGAGCTCGAGCTGCAGGCCAAGCGCTAAACCGAGGATCAGCACAAAGAGTTCAGTCCCGTACCTGGCGCGGGAGAGTGGGGTGCCGGTCGGTGCAGTCGGGGTCGTTGCATTTCTCGAGCAACCAATTAGTGCAGATGGGACGATCCTTCACCCCCTCCAGATGTCTGAATTCGCATCCGTTGCCCTAGAATTGACCGCAACGTTTAGGATCATAATCCTCTGGTCATCTGTCTCTGCGTGCGTTGGCGTACCTTGCTGCAGTAACCATTGAGGAAAAAGTAGCAGTCCTCTGTCTTCTTGTTCTCCATTGCGGCCAAATCTGATGTGCAGGAACAGTTAGTTGGCTGCTGTTGCGCAAGAAGGGCAGTTGCGATGAAAACCTACCTGTACTGGAAATGAAAGGAAGGACTGATCTGTCGAAATGTTAGTTGGGGAGGCGCGGAGATGGTGGAGATGCTTGATAGAAGCGCGCAGATGAGGCTGATGTAACTGACTGATGTAACTCCCAAAATTATCCATCGTCATCAGCTAGCGATCGATAACTTCGCGAGGTCGAGCGAACAATAAGATGCTTCGAGAGGTTGCGCCACAAGCTTAATTTTCTTTGCGATGCCCATTCGAATCGATGGAGGTCGCGAGTTGTTGGCTCCAAGTGGAGGGAAGCGAAGAACGGATGAAGATGGCTGCGCAGGGTGCGTAACGGTAACCGTACCACAGATGCGATCGATGCTGTTGTGGCTCTGCTCCTGGGTAGATTTTGGTTCGATTTTCGGCCTGAAAAAGGCTTTTGCTGCGCCTTTTCTGTGTCCCCCACGGACGCAACAGGAAGAAGGCGAAGGGGTCGTAGAATACAGCTGCGAGCGTGACTTTATTTGAAGCGTAAAGGGGTAGCTCGATTGTACAGAGGAAACAATGTTGCATGTTGGTAAAGGGGGGTCTCTATGGGGTAGGCGGTTGGTGAAAAGGGAGGAGGAAGACCTACTTCTCGCCGAGGCCGAAGTAGGCGTAGATACTCAGATCGAGCACGGTGATCTCGTCGAAGCACTTGCTGTTGTCGAAGCCGCCGTAGACGAACAGGCGCGAGTCGTAGTAGGTGGCGGTGTGGTAGCCTCTGGGCTGAGGCGACGTGCCGGTGTGCGGCAGGGACGTCCATTCCTGACCCCGCACGCTGAGCACGTCGAGCTCGTTGACGTAGTCGGTGCCGTTGTGGCCTCCGAACGCGAAGACGGTGTTGCCGATGGCGCTGACAGTGTGACCGAGACGAGGCTTGGGGTTGATCACCTTCTGCTTGCTCCATGTCGACGACACCGTGTCGAAAATGGCCACGTCGCTGAAGCACTCCTGGCCGTCGGAGCCTCCGTAGACCAGTATCTTGTTGTTGTCGAGCAGACACGACGCGTGATAGCCCCTGGGCGGAGGGACGTCCCCCTTGACCTCACAGTTCCGCCACGCCAAGAGGTCCGTGTCTGTGATAGAACGGCATCGTTCAGTTATTCCACACACTCCTCCAAAAAAAAGGGGTCGCGCCGCGCTTGCCGACGGCAGCAAGCCCACAAGGAGTAAGTGGAGTGGAAGGTACCGAGAATGAAAATGTCGTTGAGCGCCTTGCGTCCGTCGCCACCGCCAAAGATGTACAGGTCCTTGCCGACAAGTGTCGCCGAGTGCGCACGTCGCGGCCCCGGCCCTGCGTGCGCAGTGTCGCCGCTTTTAGTACGTGCGGGGGGGGGTATATTCATTCGATCATCCTTTTCCCTCCTAAATCGCATTAGGGGGGAGGGAGTACCGGTGCCGGTAACTTTGGGCTGCGACCAGGCCATGGTCTTGGTGTTCAAAATAAAGAGCGTGTCGAAGTAGTTCGGGCCGTCGCCGCCCCCGAAGACGAAGATGTCGCAGCCGTTCTGGACCAGAGTGGCCGAATGGGCTCGGTGGGGTCCGAACTCGGCCGAGCCCCGCACCTCTGGCTTGTACCAGAAGAACGTATCCGCGTCGAAAACCGTCACGTTGTTGAAGGAGTCGTCCGACGCCGAACCCCCTATCACGAACAGCTTCGATCCCACGCGCGTGGTGGTATGCGACCGCACCCCCGGGGGCTTGGTGCCCTCATACGTCGCCGACGACCAGTGCATAGTTCTCTCTTCCTCAAGTTTTATGCGTGTTGAGTTTCGTGTCGTGCTTTTGTCGATTCATTAATTTGATCTCCGCCTCCTTAAGGATACAAAGGGGAAAATAAATTAAAACAAAACTAGCGAAGGAAAAGGATTCCAATCGAGGGATCAAATCAGAATTCGGGCCATGTTCAAGCCTAATCCGGGTTTTGAGGCGATCGACGCCTTTCTCTTCCCACCGGACGAGGTGCGTACGCCCTCGCTTCTTGCTTGGCACCATGGGGCTGCCGTTCACAAGGCCGCGAACAGGAGGAAGTGCCGAATCCGTTTCGCAATGAGCAGCATTCGTCCAGTCAAGCCGAGACGCAGACACCAGAACACGACGTCGCTGTGATTACGGCGGCTGATGAGCCGCTGCATCACCTGCACATATCGTCTGTCGAGGCCACCAAGGAGCTCATCTCCTGCCTGCAGGAAGATGGTAGCCACTTCTACTTTTATTTATTTATTTAATCTTATTAAGCAGTGTTTTGCATCTTCTTCTAATCGCTTGTGGGCAGCGCTGAAGAGGTATACGTGGCACAGCAATGGGCTGCTGTGGACCGACTTCACCCGCTACACGTGTGGCTCGATCGTACGCAGCTACAAGCTGCTCCTCTACGCGCGCCATCCAGCGCTTACTGCCGTACGGAACACCTTGCAGGACTTCACGCTGGGCTACCTCGGTATGTGCTCTGCCTTTGCCTTTCCATGCCCTCTGCAGCTGCTCATTTAGCTCTTCTTGTAGACGAAGATGTTCAGAACAACACGGTACGTGCTACTGCACGCAACAAGGAATCATTCACACGCACACGCTTGACTGACCTCCTTCTTCAATGGTCGGCTTCTCATGAATTGCAGTATTTGAGGAAGGAGCAATTTGAGCGGTTCAAGGAGAAGATCTTCACCAAGGACAACTACGATAAGGTCCTGCAACAGATCACCGCCTACGGACAACGAGAAAAAAACAACGCCGAAGCGCTGCAGAAGGAGCTGCGGGTACTTTTCCCTCTCAACATCTCACCCCTCGTGTTTTCCATTCCTTACCACCTCCATGCCGCAGGAAGTGCTGCGAGAACTGGTGGTCGTAATCATGAGCTCGTGGGGCGTGGCCGAAAGACCTGCCCAAAAGTTCGCGGAGGACTTCTTTGTCGAGCGCTTCGACTACGACAACGTCATGCGCAAGCTGGCCCTCACGAGCATGGGCAAACTCTACCTCCCTTTCTGGACGGCGGCCATCGTGAGGTGAGTTTCGCAGACTGCACAACCACCAGATGGCTGTGCTTCACTGTGCTAATGCTCCTCTTCATGCTTCCTGATAGTCTGGGCGTGGTCACCTACGTGTATATGCAACGGTTAATCCTCCAATTGGCTGAAAGCTACTTCATGCACGACAAGCTCGTGTTCTTCAATCACGTTAACCCAGGTACGCTGGCATCTCTCCTACCACTGGTGATCACGTGTCTGGAGTTCTAAGCAATAGCGTAAACAGATTACTACGGCCGGCTTGCGGTGGCGTGCCTGGAGACGTCAATCTACGACTCGAGCACCTGGGAGGAAAAGCGTTCTCTGTTGGCATTTATCATGGACACCCAGGTCTGGCAACTCTTGTTGCGTTGCAAGCATGGCTCTCACACAATGCTAACTCAACATGTTCTTGGTGGTGTGTGCATTGTAGGTCTCTGAGCATCGTTCAACTGCGCTGGCAAGCAGCGAGAAGCTGGTCCAAAGCTATCTTCGGCGCTTTGACAAGGCCAAGAACGAGTACAACTCCACACCGTACTTCTTGGGTACCTCCTGCCTTTGCTGCTTAGTCTTCTTCTCGAGCCCTATTCTCAAGCGCCCCCAATCGCATGTGCAGTTGATCCTCTTGAGGTTGTAGGCGACGGCCCGGCGCTGGTCATCTTTTCGCATTTGGATCTCTTTAGGTACTCTGCTTTGGACCTGGGCGCTCAGCAGAGTTGCTTTTATCTCACGACTCCCTCTTTGGTCTGTGCAGCCTGCTTCGAGTTGGTGCAGTGTGCAAGAACTGGCGAGTCAAGTCCCTTAACGAGGAGCTTTGGAACAAAGGGTATCCAACACTCACAGTGAGCATACACTCCCAGCTTCCTCGACAACCGGTTTACGTGTGCTTATTCAGGGCGGAATACGGCGCATCGACGGAGATGGACGGAGCTTCGGAGGCCGTGCCCACCGTTCCTCGCTTCCCGCCAACGCACAGAGGCCGAGGTACGTCGCGCTCAGTGACCGGAAGAACGGGGCGTCGTGTTAATGTCGTATTTGTTGTTTTTTTTCCCCATGCACAACAGCCCTGCACGAGATGCGTAATGCTATCTTGGTGCGAAAGAGCATCTACTTCGAGGTCAAGCTCAAGTCGCTGTTGTGTGGCACGCCCTTCGACGAAGTGCGAAAGGACATCAGCATGCAGAGGAAGAAGAAGATCAAGGTCCTTATTCGCAAGGTTGGTGCCCTCAGCGAGAAGGCCGGTGTGTCCAAGGAGACCGGGCAGAAGATGGAAATGGAGGGCGAGAGGTAAGTGATGCCCCCCTGGACCGGTGCATGAAGCTCTAGCTGATAAGCTTAACCTGGTCATCTCCACGTGCCACACTGACAATTACGCTCAGGCTTGTGGACAAGTGGCTCTCGTGGGACCCTTGGATCCTCCAAATTCCTCCATCTATGAAGGGAAAGTATGTACCAGCCCCACGCCTATTTCGATGACCGCCACACTCACGCGCACGCAACACTCTGCAGGGAAGACATCATCACGGTCGTCTTCGCGTCTAATGAGTTTGGCCACATCAGCATCGACTTTGTGCTCCGCGTTGAGGCGGTTCGACCCTTTCCCCAATGTTCATTTGGCCTGGGTCACCCAGGTTGCACTCACTCGTTTCTGGTCGACATATCGCAGGCCACTGAAATGAACAAGATGACCATGCCGGGCCTTCAAACCCTCTCCACGGTACGTCCGGAGATACCGTGAACCTTATTCTCTCGGCGGCCCTTCATTCTGACGCTAGCGTTTTACTGTCGCAGGGCCATGTGCAGTTGGATGACGTGCTACGGCACTGCCTCAATTGGGACGGAGTGTGCCCACTTTTCGCCAATGGTACCGCTCAAACACCAGTGCATGCCAGCCAGGTGGCGATTTCTCACATGCCACCGCCGCACCAGGTCCTCGCATTCAGCCCATCATCTATGTGGAGCCGTTCCTCCGATTCATCGAGACCAATTTCTGGAGCAAGTGGTGGCGGAAAGGAGCAAGGAAGCTCACCCTCAACAACTATCTCAACTTCACCTGGACCTATGCTCCGCCGCCCGCATCGTTGAACGACTCAGGTAGATGTGCTTGCAGCGCAGCGCATGACAGGGCCTCAGTGCTGATCGTCAGTCGTTATCGTGTGTTGCGCTCAATCCAGGTGCCGTACTTCTCCAAGACATGAAAGAATGGGCGCAGGAGAGGAAAGCGGCCGAGGATCAGCGCGGGCGTCTTAGTGGGCGGAAGGCAAAGACGCTGCTCGTGGAGGCCGAGGAGGATGGCAGCAAGGCCAAAACTCAGCAACCGGCTGTCAGACGAGAGAGCGATGCGGAACTGAAAGCCAAGGCGGGAGGCGGAGTAGAGGCTCTCTTCAGCATTACCGACATTGTCGTCGACGCGCAAGAGAAAGAGGAACTGCGGAAGCTGCTGGCCGAGGATGAGGGAGAAGAAGAAGAATCCAAGGGCGACGCAGCACCGGTGGAGGCGACGAAAGACCGTGTGGCCGACGCGACAGCGCAAGGTAGTGATGCCTCACCCACGGATGAGGCGGTGAAGAGGAAGATCGATTGGCGGAAACAGGCTACACTGCAGTGTGGACAGAGTATGCTCTACGTGGACGAGGCCCCCGCGCCAGGTGCCGACGGCGAGGACGACCTGGCCGCTCTGATGGAGCGGAACAAGGTCAAGGCCAAGGAGATGGGCACCAACGTCGGTTCCGTCACCAACTCCAAGGGTCTTTTCGTCATGGAACGGATCGACTGGATCGAGGAGCTGTTCGTCCTCCGGGCTGCCGGAAGCGGGAGGAACATCAAGGTCAATCTCAACGGCGATCTCACGGTCTGCGACGAGCCGCCCTCTTCGCCCTCCATGTCGACCTACGTCTCGACACAGAGTAGCGCGTCTACATCAGCGTCGTTCCCGACTACGTCTCTGCGGGTGTCCTCGGCCACATCGTCCTTGTCGCCACAACAACAGGCATCGCGCTTCATGCTGCCGCCCACGTCGCCCTCATTCACAGAGTCCATCACGTCGTTCTCGACGAGCATCGCCTCCTCCCTGACCGCCACCTTCAACGAGACGCTGCCGCCGCTCATCACTCCGTACTCGTCGATCTACTTCTACTTCGACTCTGCGTACTCGTTCTTCGACGAGGAGCGGATCTTCCGGCGGGAGCGACAGGACCGAAAGACGTTCGCCTTCAAGAGCTACTACACGGGCAAGTACCTCACGATCGAGCCCGACGGGCGGGTGAGCGCCGCGTCCGACGACATCGGGCCGCGCCAGAAGTTCCAAGTCAGCTACAAGTGATTCTTCCGGCGCTCTTGTACAGTTTTTTGCTGTGAGTATACCTCCGTTTGTTTCGGTCAGTGGGCACAACTTGGGCTGACTCTCGACAAGTGCTGGCTTGGTCGTCGAAAGTGGAGTGGTTGTGTGCTACCCGTGCGCAGGGGTCTCGAGTTCTCCTGCACCGTGTGGGCGAGCAGTATGCAAGCATGTCCAGCCGGGCTCAAGGTACTGGCGTTGCAGTGCACTGCCGTTTTTGTTTTTTGACAAATCCCAATTTGGAGGTGGCGCGTGTTGTGCTCAAATAGTGCGGCCTTCCTTATTTGGTAACAAGTTGCGTAGCGGCAACAACACGATATTCTGGAGAGGGCCTCAACTGGCGAGAGAGGTGTGAGGAGCAGTTGGAAAGAAGCTGAGATTCATCTATTGCCTTGCGAGAGATAACCCACGAACTGACCGGATTTCCTCCTCTACGTCTCTCTAGACCGGCCAGCATCGCGCTTTCGAAAGTGAGGAATTGGCAATCAATAGACGACACCCGAACGTGGACGAAAAGGCAACTGAGGCATCAATGAGCAAGCGAGTATAAAGCGCAGCCCAACGACGACGTAGTACAGAACGAACATGGAAGAAACCGGCGAGGCGCCAGCGAACAAGCGAACTGGGAAGGGCAGGCGAAGGAGGAGGAACAAGAAGGGCGGTAAGGCAATGCCTTCAGATGATGGGGAGCAGCGAAACGAAGAAGTGGCGGTAGAAGACAACAAGGTCGAGGATGAAGGAAGAGGAGACGAAGCAATGGAAGTTGAAGAGGGATCGATGGTGATCGGAGGGCAGGAAGGAGAAACCGGAGAGGAGGAAGGCGAGATGATCGATTTGCGCCGCAGCGGATCGGAAATCGCCAGGCAGGTGGTGGTGAACGGTGCCGAGGCCGAAGTAGAACCGGAGGTATCGAATCTAGAGCGAAGCGACAGCGGTATCGTCATCGGCGGCCGGCGGGAGCGAGGCGGCGGCCAGGAGAACGACAAGAAGCGGAAAAGCATCCTCAACAAGTGGATCTCGCGGGATCCCTCACCCATGCCGCGCCACCGCAGCGCGTCGGAGAACATCGTCGGGTTCCAGCGCGGCCCCAACGGCACCCTGCTGGGGATGGGAGGCGGGCGGGATCGAAGCGGGCTCGGACTGGTCGGCGGCGAGGGTGGCTTGGCCGTAGGCGGCGTGGCTGCGGGCCACCGGGACATCAGAAGCTTCAGCGCGTCGGCCGTGCACCATAGCGCGGAGCACGCGGCAACTATTGGCCCCTTTGCCTCCTCCGCCTCGTCGGTGGGACTGGCACAGCCGCACCACTACGGAGGCAGCAGTGTACGGCGAGCCATTATGGGTGGCAAGGGCAAGGAGCGGATGAACCTCGGTGACACCTTCGACATGCTCTTCAAGAAGAAGCCCAAGGCCGAGAGCACGCCCACGCTCCCCTCCATCCCCTCCTTCGTCCTCACCGACAAAAACAGCTCCAGCTCCAGGAGCGGCACCGCCGCACCCTGCCTCTCTCCGTCCGGCGACCAACGCGGCTACCTGTCGCCCCTCCACTACCCCGGCTCCGGCATAGAGCACAGCGACGGTTCGCCCAGCCTTCTCTTTCCACCACTTCCCAATGCCCTCTGCTCCAAGACGACGAGCCGATGGACTATTGGACTGACCAAGGTTGGTCGGGGTGTAGGATGTGGCAATGTGCCGGACTTCGGGCGGTCGCGCAGCAATTCCCTTCCGGCGCGGAACCGCAGCATGTCGTGCCCGATCCCCACCGATGGCGACTCCTCCGCAAGCCAAGAGCTGGCTTTGGAAGAAATCATCTGTAAAGGTGCAACTGGTTCTCCAACTCGAGAATGTCATGCGCATACCGTTTGCTTTGACTAATCACATTACACCAAACCAAACAGAGATCTTCGAGTTGATGGTGGGCTCGGGTATCAATCACAACAACTCCGTCCTCAAGTCTAAAGTGTTCTTTGGTGCCTATCCACCAGCACCTCTCCGCGCGCGCTTCGATTGCGGCCTCTGATCTACAAGAGCGCCCGACTCACGAATTCCCGATCCCAACAGCTTCGGATGCGGTGAGTTGGATGGTCAAGTCCCGCACGGTGCAGGCCAGGGAGGCCGGCGTGGTCCTATGCAGGAAGATGGCCAGCAGAGGCTACCTCCTTCCGCTGCACAACAGCAAGGAGTTCCACGACAACTCGGTCCTGTGGAAGATCAAAGTACGCACTCACCTTCGTGTGGTTGTTTCGTGTGATGTGCTTACCAATCATCGCCTCTTGCGCGTTGACTGATAATCGGAACTGGAAAAGGATGTGGAACCCGCGGTGGGCGAGAAGAGGTACAAGAGGGACAGCCACAACCTGGGCCGACGCTCGACGTCGGACAGCCAGGTGCACAACTTCTGCGGCGAGCTCGGTGAGGGCCAGCTCTACGAGGTGAGCGAGCAACTCTTCCACCCCGAGTCGGGAATCACCCTGCGGGAGAGGCGACACAAAAACAAGGTGTACTACAAGTGCTTCACAGGTAACTTACCTCTTTTGGTTATCTGGCTGAGCATTGAGCATTGAGCTGACACTGTGTCGCCGGCGACTACATCTGTCAGGTTCGGATGTGGTAGACTGGATGATGACGCACCTGCCCATCAAGAGCCGGAGAGAGGGCGTGGAGCTGGGCAAGCGGTTGATGGCGGCCAACTACTTCTCCTTCATCGACGCCGAGGGAGCCCAACAATTCAAGGACCGAAAAGTCTTCTTCTGTCTGCGAGTACGCTCCTCTCTCCCCTCTCTACCGCCTTGCGTACTTGAGTACCAACCATCGTGCGCCCAGGATGATTTCGGAGGGACACAGAAGGCCGCGGTTGGTCGGCTCTTTGTGAAGCTCATATCGGCGGAGGAGCTCGGGAAGAAGCTTGGTACGCACCTATATCGAAACACACGCACTAACGTTGCTTGTCTGACCTAATCGCCATCTACTACACGCACCAGGCGCAAATAACTACTACTGCGAAATGAGTCTCGGGCTGCAGAAGACACTCAGCAGCTCGTTTGCCAAGCCGGAATGGAACGAAGAGTGCGAGTTGTACGTGGTACCCCCTCGGTCTGTTTAACCTCCCTCGCGTATCTCACAAGGACACTCATTTCTTGTGCAGCGCCGTATGGTCCGATTCGCTAGACAACACACTCAACGTGGAGCTGTGGATCGTAGCAGATTCGACAGCTCCACAGCGCTTGGCTAAGGTCAGCTCCTCACCTTTGTCCTGTGTGCCATCGTTGTGGTCATCCACAGTGCTGACCAATGAGAACGGGAACAGGTAGTGGTGGAGAACATAACGTCTTACAATACTGGCAAGCCGAAGCCGTGCACATTCAAATTCAAGCGTGGCCTGTTGGGTAGCGAGAAGGGCCAGATCAACCTCACGCTTCACTATATCCCCAACAATGACATCTCCGCCTTCAAGAAGCTTGAAGCTGTACGCCTCCTCCCCATGCATATTAGAAATCAGTTACGTTTTCTAATCGCACGCACGCACGCACGCAATCGTGGGCCACAGCTTTTGTGCAGCGATTTCCTGCTGGTGCGATCCATATTCAGCGCCATGATGGGACGGTCGCGGCTACAGACCGAGAGCTCCTATTCTACGAGCGATCGGCTGAACCAAGGCGACATCGCCTCGGCGCTCGTCCACATCTTCAACCAGAACGGCCTCCTGCTGGGCTTGCTGCGATACATGATCCACATGGAAGTGGAGAACACAGGTAACCCGCCGACCCTCCAGCACACATTAGGCAGCTTGTTTACTGGCCTTTGTGTTTGGTTTATGGTGCGCAGCCAGCGAGAACCTGCTATTCCGAGACGAGTCGCTCAGCAGTCGAATGATGTCGATCTTCTCCAAGCTCATCGGGCGTCCCTTCCTCCACAAGCACCTGCAGCCGCTTCTTGCACAGGTCCTCGTGCCCGAGTTCGATCTCGAGGTTCGTGCTTCTGGCCATCCTGCCACATTCGAATGGAGAAATTGACCTTTTTGGTTTGCTGTGGCATGGCAGATCAATCCGCGCACTGTGCCGCCTGACGAGTTGGAAGTAAACCAGGGCCGATTGCTGGGCACGGCACAGCAGTTCTTCGACTCGATCATCGGCTCGCTCGACGAGCTCCACTAGTAAGACTCTCAAACCCATCACTCTCTGCACTCTCGATAGATGGCAGAACTCAGCAATCTTGTTGTTGCTGTCGCCTCCCCTCCACGCAGTGCTTTCAAGGAGGTGAGCAGATGCCTGTTCGAGTCGGTCCAGCACCGATTTCCGGACAGCAGATACAAAGTGGTGGGCAGCTTCTTCTTCCTCAGGTACTCCCCTCCACCGGTTTTCCCTCTCGTCGTGGTGGGCGTCTCAGCTGATCGATCGATGCACCACCTGTTATGATGGTCCCTCAGGTGGCTGTGCCCCTCCCTGGTGACGCCCGACGCGTTCGGGTTGATCGACCAGAAGCTCGAGAGCAAGAGTCGGCGGCGGCTGGTGCTGATCGCGAAGGTGCTCCAGAATTTGGCCAATGAGGCCTATTTTGAACAGAAGGAGGAGTACATGAAATGCTCCAATGTCTTCATTGAGAGCAACCTCGACAAGATGCATTCGTTCTTCGATAGCTTAGTGGTACGCGACACTTCTCGCACATCTGCGCAGCACATGCCAACTGCTCACCACGCACGCGGTGGCGAACGAGCAGGAGAAGGACCAGGAGAACGAAACGGAGAGTGGGCGATGGACCTCGATAGCGCCTGCAACGCGGGCGCACCTGGAAGCGGTGTACTACTACCTGCAGCAGAACTACGGGAGCATCTCCAACGAGATACGACGGACCGAATCCGAACCGACGCTAGTTGTGATGACGCCTCTGTCTGCGCGCTCCGAACTTGAGCTTAGGCGAAGAGAATCCCAGGTACATTCCTCTCCTGAAACACGTCGCCATGCCGCGAACAGGAGGAATGCTGACCACGATGGGTTGGTGTTGCAGGAGAGCATGATGGCGACGTTGGACGAGGTGCTGAAGGAGCTGCAGGATCTCAGCAAAAAGGGACAAATAGCGCGGTCCTCCCCAACATGAAGCAAACAGGAGAACATGTCGGGTGACTCGTATGACGCAATACACCAACAACAATACTTTTGATCGCTGCGAGGAAAAAAGGCCTGGGCCCAGGATTTCCGGCCATTTTCTTCAATCTGTGCTGGAAATGCTCCACCAACCCTTCTCGCTCAGTCTGAAAATGGGGAAATGCTCCATATCGACCAAACCTATGACAAGATGTCTCCACGAACAAAATAGTCCATTACCGTACTTTCAGGCACAACGAGAACACCAGGCGATGGCGCACAAGCAAGAAGAGAGGGAGTACGACGTGCTTGTGTGGGGCGCGACCGGGTTCACAGGCCGGCTGGTAGCGCAGTACATGGCGGGGCGCGCCAAAGCTGCTGGCCTGCGCTGGGCCGTGGGCGGCCGCAGTGCCGCACGACTGGCTGAGGTCAAGCGCGGGCTGGAGGCCACCCACGGTGAGCTCGACGAGGTGGGAGTGGTCACGGGCGACTCGACTAACGCGGCCGACATGGAGGCGGTGGCGCGTACGACCAGAGCTGTGATAAGCACTGTGGGTCCCTTCACCAAGTACGGCACGGCGCTCGTCGCCGCCTGCGTCAAGGTTGGCACCCACTATGCAGACATCACTGGCGAAGCGTACCTTGCCCTTCCCACTTGACGTTTCCTCTGGGTCTTCCACTCACCCAGGATTGAGAGATTTGACTAATCATACGAGACAACACAACTGTCGTGGCTCTTTGTGGCGCGACTAAAGGCCTTGGGTAAGGAGTCTCATCGACAAGTACCACGCAGAGGCCAAGGAGAAGGGCGTGTGCATCGTGCCCATGTCCGGGTACGCACAGCCACGCGCTACACGCCCACTCGGGCGGCATTTCCCTGCTGACAACTCTACCCCCGTACCCCTCTGTACAGCTTCGACTCCATTCCCGCTGACATAGGAACGTTTATGCTGGCCGACTACGTGGCCAAGGCACGCCTCCCGTGGGCACACGTCCCGTTCGTGGCTAGTGCGGTGGTGGTCTGACGGTGAGTGGGTGCGTGCGGAGTGCAGAAGTACGGAGCACAGCTGGGCGCGGTGGAGGCCCTGGTGAGGCTCAACGGTGGGTTAAGTGGCGGCACCGCGGCGTCGATGATGGAGATGGCGAGCCAGGGCTCGGGCGGAGGCAACACGCGGTTCCCGTTTCTGCTCAACCCACGCGGCCAGTGGTCCTCCCTCCGCGTCACGCCTCTCGACAAGGACCACTTCCTTCCCTTCTACCACCCCGTCACCAAGTGCGTGCTCTGCAGCCGTTTTCTCTTCGTGCACCGGGGGGGGGGGAAGTGATGTTCACTCGACGAGTGGTTCTGTTCGTGGTGCCTGCAGGACTTGGACCAACTTCTTCATCATGGCCCTGGTCAACACCCGCGTTGTGCGCCGCTCGAACGCTCTTCTGGGCGACGCCTATGGCCCCAACTTCCACTATAACGAATACGCCAAGGCGAAGGGTTCTCTCTCTCTCTCCTCTGTTGCTCCGCGAGTGATCTGGCGCTTACGAGCTTACTCGCGTCCCTCCTCTCAGGATTGTTGATGGCCATCCTGTTCACCGTGGCCCTGTTCATCTTCGGCATCATGCTCCGGGTCCGTTTCACCAGGGAGCACGTGCTGAAGAAGCTCCTGCCTGCCCCTGGCGAAGGTCCCAGGTACGCCACGCCCTCTCCACGCCCCTTGCCGTCTCATAACTACTATGGACAGAATAAATAAGCAAATATATACCACACAAAACGAGTTGGCTCACCGTTGCGCGGCGGCAGTGAGGAGAAGAGGGCCAAGAGCAACTTCAGGTACGAGCTCTACGGTCAGGTGGACTACAGCAAGAGCGAGGAGCAGGTACGGCACAGTGTGACTACACCTCCTCGCGACGACATTGACGCGCGCCGCGCACCACCTCGCGACGCACAGGCCGAGGGCAGGCCCAAGATGGTGAAGGCTGTGGTGTCGGGCAGGGACCCGGGCTACACCGAGACCGCCGTCATGCTCTCCGAGGTGGGTATTGCGCTTGCCGAACTCAGCTCCCGCGGCGAGCTGCCCGTCAACCCGGCCGTGGGCTCCGGCGGCATCCTCACCCCGGCTTCGGCGCTCGGCTCTCAGCTCGTCCAGCGCCTTCAGGCCGCCGGCCTCAAGCTCCACGTCGAAGATCTGCATTAAGCACCACTTCACCCCCTCCCCCCTTCTTGAGACACTTCTTACAGAATCTATCCATTCACAGCTAAGCTATGATTTATGCTAAGGCTCGGTGGTGACGGAGAAGCCGGTGAGGAGGTCGAGCAGGACGTCGGACGGTTGCGCCGCACGAACGAAGCCTGACGCGGCACCGACGCCGTGTGCGCCCAGCCGCAACGCCGCCCGCACGTCGTGCTGGTCCTTGACGCCCGCACCGACCAGCACTGCATGCAGCCCACAGTGAGTACACATTCGATCGCCCCGAGCGGCCCAGCAGCGCATGGGAGTGGTACCTTTGGTGCGGCCGTTGGTGAGGCGGCGCACGAGCTCGACCACGGACACGATCAGCTCGGGCCGGGCCTTGGCCACCGAGGTGTCGGCCGACGCGATCAGCTCCTCCGGCTCGTAGCCGATCCACTCGGGGCGGTCGTCGTCGCCCAAGCTGGCGAGGAGGGCCTCGACTTCATCAAGCGAGTTGGCCCACACCAGCACCTCGAGCCCGGCGCGGTGGCACTGCTGCACCGTGCGCTGGAGTTGGTCGGGGTCGAGCTTGTGTTCGGCGTGGTTGAGCATGGTGCCCGTGGCGCCGGCCTCGCGGGCCACCTCGGCCGGGCACCAGCCTGTGGCCCGCCCTCGCTCCTCTCCGTCGACGTGCTGTGCCCACGCACTGGCCACCCCCTCGCATGCGGTCGTCACCACCAGGCGCAGGTCCACCAGCTGCGGACACACCACCAGCCTGGGCGCCGCACCGCCGCTCTCGGTCGTCTGTGCCGTGAAGGTGTGAAGAGCTGCCACAGCCTGGCGGGTCAAGCCCACCGCCGCGTCGCCCGTCGCTTCTCTGTAGGTCTTGTAGCTCACCAACAACATGTCTCGTGCAGCAGCAAAGAAAAAGGAAAGAGAAAGAGAGAGAGAGAGAGAGAAAAGAAACACGCAACCATCTTGCAGATGTTGAGGTGGGCCTTCAACTTCGAGAGGTGGCAACCGACAGAGGCGGAGTGGTCGGCTGCCCTGGCACTGGTGCCGCCTTCCGAGCAAGATCGCATCGGCCGCTTCAAGCGCCCGACGCGGCATGCCGGCCTGCTGGTGGGCCGGCACAACCCCGACGCCAAATCGGCCCTGGTCGGCCGGCTGCTCATCCTGCTGGCCGCCGCCCAGCATCGCCCACACGCCCCACTCGACGCCCTCCGCTTCGAGCGAACGCCGCAGGGCAAGCCCTACCTCGCCCTCGATGCCCGTGAGTCGTCAGGCCCCGTGGCAGTGGAGCACTTCAACTTCAACGTGTCGCATGCGGGAGAGTGGGTGGTGCTGGCGGCCGAGACGACGCACCTGATCGGTGTCGACGTGATGAAGGTGGAGCTGCGCGGCAGCAACCCATCGCTCGACCAGTTCTTCCACGACATGCGCAGCTGCTTCACGCCCCTCGAGTGGCAACACATACGACAGGCTTCCACCGGTGACGCCCCACTGCAGCTGGATCGCTTTTTCAGGCACTGGACCCTCAAGGAGGCCTACATCAAGGCCGTCGGGATCGGCCTCGGCTTCGACCTCCAGCGCGCGCAGTTCCACTGTCGGGAGGTGGCCGACGGCGGCGGGCTGTGCGCGACGGCGACGGTGGAAATCGATGGGGCGGAGAGGCGGGAGTGGACGTTCGAGCTGGAGTACCTCGACGCCCACCACCTCGTCGCCGTGGCTCGCGGCCCGTTCGCGCAGGCGCTCGACGGCTACAGGCAGGCCATCGGTGTGCCAGAGGAGGAAGAGGAAGAAGAAGTGGCGACAGAAGCTCAGCAATCAGAGGAAGAAGTGAGGCCGTACCGAGCGTGGCGCGTGTGGACATTCGAGGGGCTGATTCGGCACATCACCCAACGACAACATGACCCGCGAGAGTGATGTGACCACGTAGAGCGGATGGAAAGTAGAGACAAAGTACTCTTGCATCAAACACCAAAAGGGAAACAGACCACGGCGCACTGGGTCGGGCTCTCTCATTTGCCGGCTGCCGTGGCCTCCTCCATGGCCGTGTTCCTGTGCACGTACTCGAGGTTGGCCGCGATCTGCCGCATGTCGGCCTCGATCGTCCGCGCCCAGCTCTCAATGTCGCCGATCTCCTGATCACCGCAGCGCAGCGCGTGTGTGCCAAAGCGAAGCGTTGGAAGGCGAAGGAAGGCGCCAACTTGAGGGGAGAAGGAGGCTACCTTGAGAGACTGGTTGAAGCCCTCGATGAGCTGGAGCCACTGGGCGGTTTGCTTGGAGAAGCGTTCGGTCTGGGTCTGGAGCTGCACGGCCTGCACTTCGATCTTCTTCTGGTTGGTGAAGACCTTGGAGACGCCGATGTTCACCGAGTCCACCATGCACGCCGACACCTTGTCCACAGACGTCACCGCCTTTTTTCGCCTCACCTCTGCCCACCCCCATTAGAGGATTGATTTTATTGTAAAAAAGAACGATATCAAGAAATGAATACAATAGATGGAAAAGATTGGTAGGCACCATTTTCTTGTTTGAGAAGCTCCTGCTTTTGTTGATGCTCCTTCAGCAACACGGCCAACATCTTGTGCGGATCAGGAGCGCAAGGTTTTCGTTTTGATTTCTTTTTCTCCTCAGCCTTTTCTCTTTTGCCTCTTCGCGAGGAAAGGCGGGCCATGGACGCGCTCGAGGCGCTGTGCGATGGAGAAGGCAATGTGCAGTGGGATGTCTTCTATAGAGAGCTGAGAAGGACGAACTTGGCAGCTGTCGCTGATCAAGAGTGGGTGTTTAAGATCATGTTGGGCGCCCACACCAACGGCGCCCGACTCCACGTCCGTAAGCTGTGCGTAGTGTCCTCCTTCTTTGGATCCCTGGTCACGGATGCTGGGCTGCAGGCTGCGCTACGCTTTTACCGGGACAAGGTGGCAGGCAGACCTAACAAGCAGTTGGACAAGAGCACAGGGTACCCTCGCTTGAGTCACCGCACCGCTTGGGCTTCACGTGATTGATGGCGGAGATGCAGGTGGTTCCATGGGGTGTTGCTTCCCGAGGAAGAAGCTGAGTTGTTGGCACTGTCCGCCCCTCGAACTGTCATCGCTTCCATTGCTCCAAGCCCGCCCTTCACCGTGGCGTTCACCTACACTGACGATCACGACAACAACACAAGAACAAGCACAACTCTTCACTCCATCCCCTTCGCCTACCATCCGTAGCCGCTTACCATCTTCACCATCCACGTCGACTTGGCTGATGAGGTCAACCTTTGTTTGTACCAACAGGGACCGAGGCGTGTTCACGGGCGTTGACGTGCAGCACCCGGACTCGGGCGATCGAGAGTACGCCACGCTGAGCGACGTCATGGCAGGCTTCGAGGGGCTGGGCTACCACCCTCTCGACCGGCACATCATCTTCGGCGATGGCGACTGACCGTCTGCAACAAACGTTGCGAGGAGGCCTCAGGGCTTACAGCTATTGCCGTTTATTGGTGGTGTAACGTCGGGGGTGGTGCGATCACGGACCAACGACGGCGACGCCCGTAGCGTTGTCTTGGTTGGTGGTGGAGCGTCGTTGTGGTGGTCACGTACGTGAAAGCGGCGACGACCGAGAGAGAGAGCTGCGTGCTTGCTTTAGAGGATGCTGTTGCGGATGACTTCGAGCTTCTTGAGCACCTCGCCGGGCGTCCTGTCGAGCTCCTCAGCGATGGTCCTCTGCTTCTCGGGCGGGAGCAGCGAGAACTGCTCGCACAGATCGCCGTCAATGACGTCCTTCACGGGGAAGTAGTACGAGCGGTAGGCCAGGTGGTCCCGTCCGCACAGAGGAGGCAGCTCGCTGCGCATGTGCATCTCCAAATGCGAGAAGAAGTCCACATCCTCCCTATTGATTGCGGCGAAGCGAGCGTTAGGTCGAGAAACCTCGGTTGTCAGTGAGTGCATGCAGGGGGGGGGACCAACCTGGAGACGAAGGGCAGAAGCGCTCCCATGCCACCCATGAGCGTGGTGTAGACGAGCACATCGGCACCGCCGGTGAAGAGCGAGGCCTTGGTCATCGAGTTGATCGTGTCGCCCACATGGAAATTGATCAGCGTCTGGAGCTTGAAGGCGGCACCGTTCAGCGACTGCTTGCTCATGAGGAAGTTGCCCATCGGGTTGTCCTCCAATTCCTGCCCCCGCACCCGCCCCCACAGAGACACGTGTGTAGAGATGAGCTTACGTTGAGATGGGGGCGAAGGGTGCGGAGAGGTCGTACCTCGTTGACCTCGCTGGGCAATCGCACGATGAAGACGTTGCCAAACTTGTCTGCGCCCGCCATGGTGTCGTAGTCAAGCATTTGGCTGGCGGTCAACCAGCGCGGGTTGGAATCGTCAGCGTAGACGTTGAGCTGGTTCTCCGCCTTTCGGTATTTCACAAAGTGGAACGACTCGGCAAGGTCACCCACAATGATCCGCTCGCCCTGGCGTTGTCAAAGTGGCGTCCCCCCACATTAGCCCCAACGCCCGGCATTGCCATCTAAAAAGAGAGAGATTGGGTACCTGGGTGGTGATGCTCTGGATGCAGTGGGGGAAGCCCTTGTTCTCGCACTTCCTCAGGAGCTTGCGCTTACCGAGATCGTAGATGCGCAGCATCTTGCCGATGCCCACGAGCAAACGGCCCTGGAAACCGCAGACGGCCGTGGGAACGCCCTCAACCTGCGTCTTGTGGACCAGCGAGAACCTCTTGCCGCCATCGAGCAAGCGATAGACGTGAATATAACCTGCAAGCACCCACAGTGACAAGAAGTACGAACCGCGGGGGGGGGGGTGAGTCATTGTGCCACCTACGAAACGGTTGGCAGAGCGCCGGGGCGCACCTGCATCGCAGCTTCGCGGGTTGAGCACGAGGCCCTTGGCCGTGCCCACAACCAGGAAGATCTCGCCGCCCCTGTCGTGGAAGACGCAAGTGCAGGCGCTGAAAGCAGCCTCGTTGTTGTCGAGCTCGACGACGTCGATCGTCTGCTTGGTGTTCACGTCCAGCAAACGGACGCAGCTTGCCCACTTGCCCACGCCTGCACCAGACGATGGAGGCAATTCTCCGTCAGCCAACCAGGCAACCAGCAGGAGAGGCGGGCGAGGCTGGAGCGCACCTGGCTTTTCCGTGCCAAACACTCTCGCCGACTCCTCTCGCTCTGCCTGCTCTCGCTGCAGCTCCTCGAGCTTCCCCATCTTGGCCTCCTTTGTCTTTTCTCCGTCCTCGGTCTCCATTTCCTCCTCCTTCTCCTTCTTCACCGCACCCTGAAAGGCGCCAGGGGGGAAAAATCGCGTTTGGTTAGTTGCGGTCGATCGACCGACAGGCAAGAAGGGCGCAGCTGAAGCAACGCACCGAGTCACCGTCGGCAGCGGCAGCGCTGGGCTCCTGCTGGGCCTCCAGCAGCCTCTGCCTCAAGCCGCCCTGGATGAGCGCCGGGTAGGTGTTGTGGTCCGTCTCAATGGTGATGAGGTTGCCGGTCGTCGGGTACACCAGCATCTTGCGGGGCGTGTAGCGCAGCGGGATGAGCTCTTGGTGGAAGACCTCACCCAGCCTCTCAGGCGAGATGATCCTGTAAAGAGAGAAAGCCCATCAGCGATCGGCGCGGCGTGTGGTGACCAGCAGAGAGCTCTAGCGCTGATGCAAAGAGGAGCTGGCACATACCTCAGGGCGTTTCCGATGGTGGCAACCATGCCCTCGGGGCAACGCTCGGAGCAGAAGTTGGAGGCGTAGTCCAACGCGGGGTAGGAGAGCGGGGTGAGGTGAAGGTGCAGCTGGTAGTTGTAGCACAACCACGCCCTGCTCGTGAGCGCCAGCATGGCCGGCTGGTCGCCGACTCGCAGCTTCAGCAGCCTCACCGGGCGCGAACCAAGGAACCTGCGAGCATACGATGCAGCTCAGTGACGAGCAACAAGCTGATGTGACGTGATAGGAAGGCGATGTACCTGGTCCGCGTGTCGGAAAGCTCGCCGGTGACCTTGTCCAGCACGGTTCGCTGAAGTACACCGTTGGTGAGACCGATGTTGAGGAAGAGGGTGCCGGCACTGGAGTCGGTGCCGCCCTTCATCTTCACGATGCAGAGGGACTCGGGCGGCGCGGGAAGCGCCTGCACGGCCAGCGAGGAGAACACGTCCTCGGGGTCCAGCGACAGAACCCTCACCGTGTTCTCGTAGTCGCCCACAGCCAGGAAGCGAGCACGCAGGCGACCTTAGGCCCATTACCACACGAGACGAGGTTGGTCACTTGGTGCTGAGGGCGACAACGAACCGTTCAAATGTGTTGTGTTGAGGGAGCGCACCTTCGGGGATGGGAGCGATGTCGATGCAGGCAATGTCCCGGCCCATGTCCTTGCGGCCCACTTCAACCAGCGACCCCGTGATGTCCAGCTCGAAATAGAGGAGCTCGCCGCCGGTGAGGGCGATGACGACCTGCTTGTTGTTGATGGCCGAACGGACGATCGTCCTCCGGGCCGGCGTGGGCCACTCGGTGATGCGCTTGTCGCTCCTGATGAAGCGGATGCCGGTCGGGAACACCTGCACCAGCGAATCATCGCCCACGAGCCCCACGTTCAGCGTCGACGCGTTCTCGTTGAAGCCGGCATCTGTATGCGTGCAGAGAAAGGGAAGCGATGAGTTCAGTGTGACGTAGAGGCTAAAGCGAAAGGAGAGACATGTCGCGTTGTACCTTTGACCTCTTCAACGTTGTCGCCGATGGAAAGCACGAGGGTGGCATTCAGGAAGGAGACGATGATGTAGCTGTCGTACTCGTCAGCCACGTTCTTCCTGACGGTGAAGATGTTGTTGGGATTGCCGGGAAGCGGCGAGTCGGCCATCTCGGCTACCGCAAGACCGTGCTTCAAGAGTCGGAGCGACGATCGAGGACCACGGCCGCAGAGTGTGAGGAATTGCTTGGTCTCTTCTTTCACCATGTCGGCAACCTGGAGTGAGCACGAACATGAGACCTTTGGTCTGGAGTCGTTGGTCGGTAAGAAAAAAGCAAGTGTGGCGTACCTTGAAGTCCATGATGGGCGCAAGGCTCTCGATCTCATCGATGGCAATCAAATTCTTGAGCGGCTGGGGGTCGAAGGTGGGGATCTCGTCTTCGTCTTGGTCCATTGTGGACTCTTCTTCCTCATCACCGATCGACTGGAACTGGAACAAGAAACTGTGACGGAGACGAGTTTCGTTAGAGAACGTGCGCGCAACCAAGGCATGACAAAGGGGTCGTACTGGTTGCCAAACTCGGCGGCCACAAAGAGGAAACCGGTCTTGAGGATGCACATGGCGTTCGACGTCGGCACAGTGTCAAAGTAGTTGATCTTGATGGCGCTGACGTTGTCCTCTTCCCAGGCCAGTGTCGCCTTGTAGATATCGCCGTACTCGCTTTGGAGCAGGATAAAGAACAGGTCCTAGAGAAACAATGAAAGGTCAGCAGAACAGTTGGTCGGACACCACCCGAATCGGCATGAAGTACCTTTTGCTTGTGCGCTGTGGCGGACACGATCAGCACTGATCGCTCCTCGCCCAGAATCTTTCGGCGGGGCAGGGCAGCACGCACTTCCTGATGGCCCTGGTTCTTCCAGACCACAAAGTTCTCGCCCATCACGAGCACGCCTCCGGGGCCGTCGGAACCGCCAGGCACGGCGACGAGCATGTTGGCAGTGATGTCCACGGGTTCGCTCCATTTCCTCACCACGTGGTTGAGACCGAGGTCAAGCTAAAGACCCACCCACCAGTGCAGTTAGCCACAGCCCCGCATGTAGCGAGAATGCTGAAGAGAAGAGAGAAGAGTACCTCGTAGAAGGTGAGGTTCTTGTGCAGAGCCTCGAACTCCTTGCCTGTGGGATCGTGATCAACGTCGGCATAGTCGACCTCGAGAGTGGCAAAGATGGGGTTCTCGAAGCCCACGTCAACACCCACCATGTGAATGTTGATGGTGTGTGACTTGTGCGCCTCAAGCGGCGAGGAGATAGTGAGCCTTGCTGCAGAGTCGCGGTTGAGGATATACACCAGCTTTTGCTTCTCCACGGCGCCTGTTGTGGACCATGTGAGCAAGGGCCTTGAGAAGCAGAGCAAAATCAATATCGCACCAATCATAACCGCTCGTCCCTTGGGGTCCACGGCAAGGTATTGGCCGGGCACGATGCGTCGGCAGCCTGATTTGCCGAACGTCTCCTGATGGATCTTGTCGAAGGTGTTCCTCTCGTTGTTGTACTGCAAAATCACGATCCGTCCCGAATCCGACCCCACGATGATGTAATCCCTCGTGTCGCCTACAACCTCAACAATTTTAGCGAACTCGGACCCAAACCTCGAGCGCAGAATGAAATAATTTCGAGAGATTTGGGGATTTGGGGGGGGGGGCGCCCTAAGAGTCAGGGCGTACCAGTCAGTCGGAAGGGCACGATCGAGCGGATGGTGCCGAACACCTCGACCGAGAGCACAGTTTGCACCTTTCCATTGAAGTCGTTAGGTCGCAGGAGCTCAAGCACCTTGCCCCTAGCCACCACGATTTCTTGAGCCTTGGGCGCCGAAAAATTGCCAAAGATGGCGTGGGTGATGGCGGTCGCCCGCTGAAGGGTGAGGTTGTAGATGTGCATGATGAGGCTTATGGATGACGCTCCCTCAGTGAGCAAGGGCCACGATTCCGCTGTTCGATCTCCTGTGGCTGATCCAACAATCGCCTCGCGAAGAAAGGGGAAAAGCCAGAAGGAAAAGGAACAAATAATTCTACCCCCCCCCGCAACGAGATCAAGAGAGATCATTCTGTTTACATTATTACAAGCGTGCAAGGACAACAAACATGGCACTTTAGGGAAGATCAGCGATGCTCTTGGGCGGAGGGGGAGCTGTGGGCTTCTCCTTCTCGATGCGCTGAGCCTGCATGCCAGCAGGGCCACCCACCCACTTGCCTCGACTGTCCGACGTCACGTTGGAGGTGTTCCAACCGCCATTCTTCACGCTGATCTCCACGTCATCGCCGTCAGCGATAGCCTCGAAGGCTGCACAGAAAGATGGAAAAAGAAAGCATGAGATTAACGCCGAATCACTGTTTCAAGCACCATGGATAAGGTGCGTACCAGTTGCGAAGGCCTTGATCTGGCCCTTTGTCGTGCCGATCTTAGTCTGGCCACCCTGTGCCTTCCTTCTCCTCTCCTCCTCTCGCTTCTTCTCTTCAGCCTCGCGCTGCTTCTGCGCAGCCGCCTCCTGCTCCGCCAGTTGCTGGAACCTCTCCTTTGCTGATGCCATGATGCTCCGTGTGTGTCTCTGTGTGTGTTTGTGCAGGCCGTGTCGCCCTTTCGCTTTTGTCCCTTCGCTCTTCTTCTTCTGGTCCGTCGCCCTAATCGCAGTTGTGCTGCCACCAATCCCAATTCAAAGCTCTAAAGTGTCTGCGTGCCTGTGCGACCACGGTCGTGGTACCTTTCTGCCCACGACCCAATGCACGCACAAAGCTTTGAGCGTGTGCCCACGCGACCCTCACACGGGACTAGCCACCACACACGGCCCACAGGCCACGCAATGTCTGCGAAATATTGAACGCTCTCCGCACATGTTTTGGCGGAAGCGGTAGCGGCGCAACTGTGCTGTGGCAATTCGACCGCTGCGAGGTAGCACGGGTTTAGGAAGGTGGCCACAGATAGTATCCAAGTTGGGGCGAATGAACACCTCTTGCACAGCCTCAAATCAAGAACCTTCCGCCCTTATTAGGAACGGGCCTGAAGTTGGCTGACCCAACGAATGTCTTAGGGAACGCGCAAGACGGGAGAACAAGAAAGAGTGTAGGCGAGGCGGTGTGCAGGCGAGGGGCTGCTTCGTGGTCGAAGGGACTCGCGCATCTCGAGAAAGAAGACATGTCATTCCTCAAGCGGATGGTGGGGGAGAGGAAAGAGAAAGCACCAGGTACCTGCGCCTCCCTTTATCTTGATGATAAGATAGACAACTTGGCCTAACGAGGGTCGTGCTTCTTATGGGGGACAGAACCGTTGAAGAGGAGGGAGAAGACGATTGGCAACTATGCCATCATAAAGACCATAGGCGAGGGGCGATACGGCAAGGTGAAGCTCGCGGAGCACATCGTGACGAGAAAGAAGGTGGCGGTGAAGATCATGAAGAAAGCACAGATGGAGGCGGCCGACTTGGCGCGCATCAAGCGAGAGCTACGTGTGATGACCGTGCTCGACCACCCCAACATCGTCAAGCTGTATCAGGTCATCGACACCCCCGAGACCACCTGTATTGTAATGGAGTTCTGTTCGGGCGGCGACCTCTACGACTACATCTCCACCTACCGACGCCTCTCCGTTCCCAACGCCCTCAAACTCTTTCGCCAGATCGTCGCCGGTCTCCTCTACTGCCACCAGCACCTGGTCATCCATCGAGATGTGCGCCCTTTTCTCTTTTGTTTTTGTTTTGTTTTGTTTTGTTTTCGTTTTTGTTTTGTTTTATCAAGCAAGGCAAGACTTGTTGTTGATGTGCTCAAACGCGGGGGCGGTGTGGGGGCGGTGTGCAGATCAAGCCAGAGAACATTCTCCTCACCGAAGACCTGCAGGTGAAAATCGGCGACTTTGGCTTCAGCCGCAGCTTCAACCCGCACGCCGCCATGGAGACGGCCTGCGGGTCACTCACCTACGCTGCGCCCGAGGTCATTGCCGGCAAGGTACGACATGCTCTCTCTGCGCCCGTGCCTCTCGTCTTGTGCTGTCGGTGGGGTCTGACCACGTTCACCACTGTGGGCGCTGTGGGTGCAGGGCTACCTCGGTCCCAAGGCCGACGTGTGGTCGCTTGGGTGTGTACTGTACGTTCTGCTCACAGGCGCGCTGCCCTTCGACGGCGCCAACGATTTTGAAGTGATCCCCAAGATACGCAAGGGCAAGTTCCAGGACTCGACCTTCTTGAACGAAGACAACATGCGGTAAGCACTCCATCCTCTCACTCTCTCAATTTAACTACTCTTCTTCCTTTCATGCTGGTGGAAGGAGAGTGCGCTCACCCGCAACGACCGTTGCTGTGCTGCAGAGAGTTGATCACGTGCATGTTGAACCCGGATCCAAACAAGCGGGCCAATCTGGAGGATATCCAGAAGCACCCGTGGACGTGGTCAGACAAATCGATGCTGGCCATGCTCGTCAGGCCATTTTCCAACGCCCTAACGAGTCGCCGCAAGATGGGTACGCCCACCACACGCACGGCTTGCTCGGGAAGAAGCGGGAGAGAGAGCTCACCCACTTACCTATCCCGCAGCCGTGCATCAGGGGTTCGATTGGGCCGAGTCTATGGCGATGCCCAGTCCGCGCAGGGACAGAGGGTCGAAGAGGCCGGCGTTGAGTCGGGAGGTGTCCTCCATATCAGACAGCGAGCTCAACGACCCCACGTTGCCCAAGGAGGTTCGGGGGTCCACCAGGAACAGGGGCAAGTCTATGTCGGACCGGGTACGCATTGCGTGGCTTGCCTTGGTTTGCCTCCCCCCCCCACTGGCTAACTTGCGTGTCTCGCACAGAACGAAAACAATCTGATCGAACCGATGAGGAGGAAGCGAAAGTCGGGCGAGATGAAGCCACAGAACGGCGCAGCCAATGCGCACCAGGGAGGTGGAGGTGCCCGGACCAGGGCGGCTGCGGGGCGAAGGGAGGGCGAGCCGCTGTACGGCACCGTCTACGACTCGCGGTCAATTCTGGGCGAGTACGATGAGATGGATCTGGTGGCAATGATGGCCGAGCGGATGGACGAGCGGGAGATGGCCGAGCTGGAGCTCGAGCTGCAGATGGAGATCGAAGCGGAGCGGAGCAGGCGAAAGAGCTCCAGTCTGGCGAGCGACGAGCCGGACGACGACGGGGACAGCCGGCCCGGCTTTGAGTCCAAGGAGCAGTCGACGGTGAGCGACAGTGGGGAGAGCTCAGCAACTGGCGAGAGACGGAACCGCAGTCGGAGCGTGGGCTCGCGCAAGGCCAGCAACAGCTTGGGCAGCTCGAGCAGCAGCAGCAGTTCGTCGTCGAGCGGCGGCGGAGGCAGCGGCAGCGGCGGCGGCAGCGGCTTGGTGCGAGGCCGGAGTCGGAAGGGCAGCATGGGCGCCCACCGAAGCAGCAACGAGAGCGGCGACAGGGAGTCGAGCGGCAGCACGAACCTGTCCAGGCCCAGCCATGGCAGCCCGAGCCCCAGCAGCTCCAGGGAGTCGTCGGGGGCACACAGCACGCGGAGGGAGGAGGCGGGCGCCGAGCCGGACAGGCGAAACAGCCGAGGGAAGCGGGTGCCGGACAGGTTGATGAAGCGGGACTCGAAGGAAGACAGCAAATCGGGGCCGCCGTCGCCCTCGTCATCGTCGTCGACCACCTCGCCCCTGGTGTCGCCATCAAGCTCGCAGTCGCACATGGCCACCGTCGTTGGCCGCGACCGGTCGCAGTCGACAGCCGGCGCCACGCGAGACAACATCATGTCCATGCTCGGCTTCCGGCCTCGGACCAGGGATCAGCGATCGCAGTCAGTCTTCGAGCCCCCAACAGTTGATGCCTCCATCATTGAGGTACGTACGCAACCACTCGCTCGTTGGGCGTGCTGCCGCGTGTTTCCGTTTTGACGTCATGTTTGGCTGTTACGTGTGTACGTACGTAACAGGAGCCGGTGTCGGGGAGGGGACGAAGCCGATCGCGAAGCCACTCGATGTCGGCAGCTGAGGAACCGCCGCTCGATCCCGCCAACAAGAAGACCACCAAGTGGAAGAAGGGCTCCTCCCGCGGATCCCCACTCACCAACAGCCAACCGGCATCGCCCAGCGGCGACGAGGAAGAAGAACCGGGCACCCAGTCCCCGAAGAGGGTGCGTTCACCTCCCTCCCTCACCAGGCGCCTCGGCCAACCACACACAGCCCATCGTTAACGTGTGGTGTTTTGGGCATTGCAGGGTGGACCGTCGCCGGCGTCGTCGATCATCGAGCGCTACGCACGTAAGAAGCGAGCATCGGGCAGTCCGCAGGGAATGAGCAACAGCGCCGGCGTTCCAGCGACCAGCTCGAGCGGCGTCAGTGCTGTCATGACCAACAGCGGCGAGCTGGAGAGGAGGCCCACGATGCTGTCGCGACTGAAGAACATCACCAAGAAGACCCCGAAGAACCAACAGCACCTGGTCATGACGAGGAAGCGATCGTTCTCCACCGAAGACGCCATCAACCTGGCCAAGGAGAGGGTCTTGGCCTCGCGTGAAGACATCGACAACGGAACGCAGGAAGAGGACCAAGAAGCGGCCCTCCGCCACAGCACGGCTTGATGCGTGGCACCGAACAATAAGAACACAAAGAGAAAAAGAAAAAGAAATCAGACACACCCGACCTTGAGCAAGAGGATGGAAGCGCTCCTGTCCCCTACGCTGTTGAAGATCACCTCGGCGGATCCGTTGGGTCACTCGTCCTTTCTCGTGAGCGAGCTATGGTTCCTCCTTTTTCTGCAAATCGTGTACAGCTACTACCTGGACTGGAACATCCTCACCCTCTTCATCCGTCTCGCACAAATGGTACACCCCGCGTCTGGTCATTGGGGATTTAATCCAACAAAAACATCTTAAATTGATCAATTAAATCACGTTGTGGATGAATCGATTGTTTTTTTGTGCAGGTGTGGTTGGCCCGAACGGTGGGCAACCCGCAACAGCGTCAGCCGGCAACAAACTTCTTGTGCATCACGAACTGCTACGTGATCTTCATGCACCTCATCAGCCGGGGACACCCTTTCTCCATCAACTTCATCGGCAAAAGTACGCTCCTTGTGGCTCGTGCGTGCTTGAGGCAGTTGTGGGTGGACACAAGCTGATCGTGGTCACGGTCGCCTGCTTGCAGCGGTACGGGCGTCGTTCTTCCACCTGCTCCTTGTGGACTCGATCGTGGCCTTGCTCGAGCTGCTCATGCTGCACCTCCTTGCCACCGTTCCGCCCAGCACCTCCCGGTATCCACAGTGCACTTCCGCTCCCCTTCTCAATTACTTTTTTGCTCACTCTCTCGTTCACACACAGACGAACGATGCCACTCTGGAACTACCTCGGCACGAACCTAGCACCCAACTAGGGTGAACAATCTTCGATGTACATATGCGGCGCCATCGTGGAGTTCGTAGCTCCTGCTTCATCTCTTCCCCCACAGGGCAAAACGCCAATTCTGTTGTAGAAATGTGTGTACATTGCGGCGCTCGCGTCGACATGCTAGTCGCGAGTGGGAGGCTGTCAATGGGGGGAGGATGGGGGGGGGGGAGAGGAAGGTCATGGTCTCCTTAGGCCATGGACAGAAGGATGAGGGCCTGCTTCTGTGCGGGCGAGGCGGCGAGGTCCATGATCTCCCGGTTGGCCTTCGACCACAGGGCGTTGAAGTTGGTCAGGATGTCGAACACGTTGTCAACGGTGGCGTTGAGCCCGCTGCCGGCCACCTGCACCAGGTGCGTGTACTCATCTACAACAGAGGAAACCAGATCAGAAAAACACCCTACACGCACCACCGCACACACACAACACACAACACACACACAACACACAAACTCGCACGGCATGACACGCGTCAGAGGAGGGCGCTACCAGGGTAGTAAAGGCCCCATTGATCGTCGAGGAAATCCTTGACGGTCTGGGCGACGTAGACCTTGCGCATGAACCCGAAGCTGAGCAGGCCGGAGTCGATGGCCTCGCGGAACTGCACCTGGACCTCGACCTTCTTGTCGACGGCGTACTTGGTCACCAGGTTGACCCGCACCGAGAGGCTGCTGCCGTCGTAGGTCCACGAGTCCCGGGATGGCGTGGAGTACGGGCGGAAGGGGATCTCCACGCCGTTGACCGTGACCGACGAGGCCGGCCACACGCCGACGAACTGGAACTGGTAGTTCCTCTGCGACGGCATCTGGCTGAACCCCTTGCCCTCGAACGGGAAGATGGTGAGCTCCACCGACTTGCTGCTGGCCGCCTGTGCACAACATCACACCACCATTGATGTGTGAGCCATGGTGACGGCCACCAGGAAGGAATTGATGGAATGCGTGTGATCGGCGGGAGGGGGGGCGCACCTTGAGCTGAACGGTGGTGAGGGCGTAGGCGCCGGCGGTGTAGGCATTGGTGATGCCGTCGTCGTCGTAGTAGGTGCTGTTCCTGACGGCGCCAGGGCGCAGGCCGGGGTAGACGACCAGCTCCAGGCTATCGGGCACCTCCTGGGCCGAACCGAACTGGCGCGTACCGGGCGAGCGGGTGGGAATGACGGCGCCGGCCTGCACGTAGACCGGGACCTCGCGCAGGAGGAAGTTGCGGGAGATCTGGGCCGGGCCGACGAACTGCTGCCCGCTGTAGTACTCGATCCAAATGCCCGGAGGGATCCACAGGTTGGTGCTGTGTGTCGTGTGTGGTGTGTGGTGTGGTGTGTGTGTGTGTGGTGTGTGTGGTGTGTTTTGTCGGGGTCAGATCGGCCTCGAGTCGTGAGCGGTGTGAAGGTCGATGTTTACCTGGAGATGTTGTACTGCTGGCTGGGCGTGGTGATGGGCGCGACGACCATGTCGCTGCCGAACAGGTACTGGTTCGGGTTGTTGTACGCCTCCTCGCTTTCGGGGAAGGCGTAGTAGAGCGGGCGGAGAAGGGCCTGACCCTTTTCGTAGGCCCAGTAGTTGCCGGTGTAGATGTAGGGCACCAGCTTGGAGCGAAGCAGGAAGGACTCGCGCATGATCACGAAGTTGTCAAACGGATACAGCCTTGATGCCACCACCACCGCCGCCGCTTCCAGGTCAGTTGCGTCCATTCAAAACACGAGAAGTGATTGCACAACAACGCGTTGGTGCGCTCGTACCAGATGTCGCGGGTGTAGCCGCCGCCGCGCTTCTTGCCGTTGCAGTGGGTGCGCAGAATGGGGCAGAAGGTGCCTGCGTCGGGGGGGGGTCGGTCAGAGCAAGACCAGCGGTGGTCAGGAGAGAACGAAGGGGGTGCGCACCCCATGGACCCAGCGGGTGAAGAGTTCGGGGTCGGGCTGTCCGTTGAAGCCGCCGAGATCGAAGCTCCAGTAGAAGCCTG
This sequence comes from Acanthamoeba castellanii str. Neff, assembly GCF_000313135.1. Lineage (NCBI taxonomy): Eukaryota > Discosea > Longamoebia > Acanthamoebidae > Acanthamoeba > Acanthamoeba castellanii. The sequence goes on along the minus strand of NW_004457329.1, from coordinate 106,597 downwards.
CACAGTTCCAGGTTAGGTCGAGGCTAGCATTAGTCGACCGCCGACATATGGCGGGGAGTGCGGGAGCGGTGACACGTTACCCACGTTGGCGGCGGTGCTGGCGAAGTAGGGCTGGAACCGGAGGGACTCCCACGAGGTGACGACGTCGCCCGAGAATCCGATGGTGGAGTAGCGGTGGCTGCCCACGCCTCCCCAGCGGGCCATGATCACCGGCCTGCGATTGACGACACAACGGCCCAGCCCAGGCCCGAGTTGAGTGATCGGACATAAAAATTCACGTGAGCCGGAACTGTACCTGTCCTGCGGGCTGAACCAGCTCCTGGCGCTGGAGAAGACGTAGTTGACCCAGATGGTCGGGTTGACACCGGGCGCGATCGGGGTCTCGCCCTGCTGCCAGTCGATCCACCAGTAGTCGATGCCGTCGGGTCCGCCGAGGGGCTTCAGCACCGTTTCGAAGAAGTTGGCCGAATACTGATCGCGCAATCAAATATATAAATAGAACGTTTTAGGAAGTGGCGTGGGCTTCTTCTGGAGAGAGGACAGGTCGTGTGCGCACCTTCTTGTCGTTGATCGCGTAGGCGATGCTGACGTTGGTCGAGGGGTCAACGCCCATGGCTTTCAAGCAGGAAACGTGATTATCATAAGTCTTGCTGTGTTTGTCAAGCTGGGACCTATACAACCGGCAATGGGGCGCGTACCGCGGGCCATCTCAGGATAGTTCTTTTCCGTGCACTGCACGCCAGCCGCGGGGTGCATGTTGTTGGTGACGTGCAGACCGTACAGCTGCGCACATATTATTATTCGCGTCAGTTCCTCATTGTTTGCTCAGCGGGCACATGAGCAGGCGCGAAGTGCGTGTGTGTGTGGTGTGTGTGTTGTGTGTTGTGTGTGTGTGTGTGTGTTGTGTGTGTGTGTGTGTGTGTGTGTGTTGTGTGTAGATATAGACATGAATACCTCCTTGATGCTGCCCAGGAAGTTCGCCGGGTTGGGGAAGAGGTTGGTCTCCCACGTGTACCCGGTCCAGCCGTCCACCTTCTGACCGGCGCAAAGGACGGTCTCACCGTAAACTGCAAACATGATTGACGGATTGCCACCACGAGGCGCTGTGTCAAAGCAATGCCCACCATCAAGACGTGGTGGCCAGTGATGCGCGTACAAGTGGTGTGCCAGTCCATGTCGAGCACCATCACGTCCAACGGCACGCCAGACGAAGCGAAGCCCTGCTCAATAAGCCTGGTGGGAGGCGGAAGCGGAGGAGGCGGAATGCGGAGGCGGGAGAAGAAGGTGGTCAGTGATCGGGGCGTGAGCAGCGCTGCAGAGTGTGTAGGGCGGTGGTACGTGCGGACGTCGTGTTCGTTGAACGCGTGCCACTGGCTGTATTGCGGACCCATGAGGTAGCGCGACAGCAGAGGCTGGCGGCCGGAGATGGTGTAGAAATCGGCCATCGCCGCGTTGTAGTCGTGACCGTACCCGAAGAAGTACGCGTCTCTGCCCCGTTCAGCGCCATCACACCACCCCAGCAAGCGGTGTGGTGAGGGTCGTGTTGCAAGCAGACCACATAATAGGCGAGGGCCGGGTGTGGGTGGGGGGCAAGTACGAGCTCGTGACGGGGTTCTCGGGGAAGTAGCACCGCGGGACTCCCTCCAGCTTCCCAGACCCGTCCGGCGCGTACAGAGGACGGTAGCAGCATCCTTGGGGGGAATGGACCAGACGCGAGGCTGCCAGTCAGTCACTCGCGAATGAAGACGAGGGGTGGACGAGGAGGTGTGGGCGTGGGCGTGGGCGCGCACCTTTCTTCTCGCACGCCAGTTCCGCGCCGACGTCGCCGGGGTTGCAGTCGATCTTGTTCGAGGTGGTGAGAGAGCAAGTGGCGTTGCTGTCGAGTGGTCAATGATGAGAATGTTGTCGCGCAAGACGCTCGAGCATCATCACCACCACCACCACCACAAAGGGCACATATGGCGCACGTACCTGGCAGGCGGCGGAGGAAGGAACCAGGGCCAGTTGGTGTCCGTGTCCCACGCCGCGGCGGCAGTCTCGTTCAAAACGGCCCACCCGTCCCTCGAGATCATGGCCAGCGCTGCGTGAGTGAGAGGGATGGAGGTAAGCGAGCCTGTTGGCAGTCCAGGCGTGGCTTGGCCAAAGGCGATGGTCGTACCGCAGTGGTTGTCAGAGAGGTCGCCGTCGTTCATGCTCGGGCAGTACAGCGGAACGCTTCCGTTGGCCCCGTCGAGCGTGCGTACAGTGCCCAACAGGTTGCCCTTGGGTTCCGTTCCGACCACCCACTTTTGCATCCGCCCTACGAACGTAGTAACGGAGCACACATGGGTCAGCAGCAATGCGGTGGGACGAGCCCACCCCCAACACACAGCATCGAGATGCGCGTACCGCCCACGGGCTCGCGCAGGGTGATCATCAGGTTGGTGGCGTCAAAGTCCCTGGGCTGCTGGGCATAGTACTGCAGCTGCAGGTATTGCGTCTGGGCTCACATACGAATACAATCAGCTACCATAGCTTTATATGTAGCGCGTGTGGGCCAGACGCAATGATGGGGCGAGGGAGTGGCTGTACCGTGATCACACACCAACCACCCTGCATGTCGACCTGATGGTCCACGGCCGGCAGGTTGCGGTTGAGCACGGCCAGCGTAGCATTGTTCTGGAAGCGACCGTTCGCCGACCACTGCACCACGCCACACAAACAAAACAAAACAAACAAACCCGACCGTTACCTCACACGCGCCCACCGCACCCGCCCTTGCGTGGGGCGCTTCGCAATAATGATGGGGTCCCGATCGTCATGTCGCAGGCGCCCAATGGGAGGGAGTGTGTGGCTCCCGGGAGTGGGTACCTCCATGCGGACGAGGCGCGAGGTGAGCAGGGTGAACCGGACGGTCTGCGTTCCGCAAGTTACGACCGACTTGGGGTTGGGGTTGGGGTCCAGAGGTGCCGCAGGGAGGTGCGTGGTGGTGCGGCGCTCGTGGTCCACAGAAACCCGCGCGCCTGTGGGCACCCACCCCCCGCACTGAATCAGTTGACGCGTCCACTTGTGTCGATTGGTGCACCAGATCGCAAGAAAGAAACGGAAATCAAATGATGAAGGGAGGAAGCACCGGCAACGACGGCGAGGAGGGCCACAAGGAGGCAGCAGAGAAGAGCCGGCAGCAGGCGGCGGGACCCCATCTCTGGCTTGTGTGCGTGTGCGTGTGCGTGACCAAGTCAAGTGGAGCGACGCGAGTGACGAGCGCCAGTGCCGCCTTGTGGTCCGGAGTGGCCGTGACAGACAAGGCTCACCCCGCCATTTATCCGGACATTCTCCGCCTCGGCCACGTTCGTGCTCGTTTCGTGCTTCTTCTTCGTCCTCGTCAGCGCCGGCCCTCGTCTGCTGCATTTTCGCTTGTTCTGCCACTCGCGCGAGACTCCTCCTCTTGGCTCCACCACGAGCTCCAGCATCGAGAGAAACGAAGCAAACGATCGAGGCATCAACGAAAGAAAACAGCAGCATGAGCAGCACGGACGTGGCGCAGCGAAAGGCGGAGTGGGAGGAGGGCGTGAAGAAGTTCCTCGAGGTGGCGGCCAGCACCGACGGCTGGGCCGAGTCGCACGAGAAGCTGGGCGTGCAGGTCCATAGGAAGGACACCGATGCCATCGCCATCATCAAGGTGCCCCTGCCATCTACAAAGAAAGAAATACCCCCCCCAAATATAAATAATAAATAAATAAATAAAATGGTACAACCGACCGACCAAGTGGTGTTGTGTGCGTGCAGGGCGTGGGCGTGATCAAGGCCAAGCCCGAGGCGGTGGTGGAGATCTGTGCCTCGCTGGAGCAGCGTCCCAGGTGGGACACCTTCTTCGAGGGCGGCAAGCTCCTGGAGGTGCTCGAGGAGCCCAACAACGTACGCTCGACCTCCTCTGAGTGCACTGCGATGACCACGGCTGCTGACACCATTGGCCACTCCCCTCCTCTTTCTTTCCACGGTAGCTGGCGTTCGGTCACGGCTGGACCAAGGGCGGCATGGGCGTGTGGCCCAGGGACGTGGCCCTTCTGCTGGGCCAGCGGCCTCTCACTGCCGAGGAGGGCGGCGGCTACGTGCTCTACGGCCAGTCCATCAATGGCGTGGTCGAAGAGGACACTTCCAAGTGCGTACTCTGCACACCCTGTGTGTGTATGTGTGTGTGTGTGTGTATGTGATCTGAGCACTCATGGGTCACACACGTTCTAGGTTCGTTCGTGCCACGGTGCACATGTCCGGCTTCATCATCCGACCGCTGCCCGACAATGCTGAGCACTCGTCCGTCACCTACATCTTCCAGAGTACGTTTATTGATCCACCGTGTGTGTGGTGCTGCGTGCAACAACGGGCTCACCAAGCTTGACATCTTTCCACGCTTACGCAGTCGATGGTGCCGGCTGGCTGCCTTCGTCCATCACCAACCTGGGCTACACCTACCAGCCCCTCGGCATCATCGGCCTGCGCAAGATCCTCACCGGCTCGCCGCAGCCCTAGGGTCTCAGGCCATTCACCAGCACCTTTCTGGAGCACCCAGCTCCACGTTGTTTGCTTTGTTCGGAAGAAAACAGCGAAATATTTCAGGGAAGAAGCCAACACAAAGAAAGAAGACACCACACGGCAGGCCACCTGGACAGGGACGAAGAAGACAAAGGAGAGAGAGAGAGAGATGAGTGAAGATGGGGAGGCCAAGTGGCCTTGTCCGCAATGCACGTTCTTGAATCCGGATTACAGCCCCACCTGCGAAATCTGCGACATCACGAGAACAGATGCCGACCTCACCATCCAGGTCTATGCGAACGACCCACCCTCGCACGACGCGGGGCCAGCGTTGGGCCAACATGTCGCGCCCGACCAGACGCAGCTGCACAACGAAATCGCTGCCGATGTTGATTTCTCGTCTGTGCAGAAAGACGACACCACCCTGTTCGCGCCAGAGGTTGCCCCCCCCCCTTTTCCCCCACTCTGCATGCACGCCCGCCTCATCTTCTTCAGGCCCATGTGAGGCTCATGCACGTGTTCCCACCCACAATGCCTGCCAGACCATACGCGCTGCTACGCGTTCCTACTCGGACATCACACCCCCCTTCGGCGATGATGACGACGGCGCGCTGCTGTACGAGGAGGAGCCTGCGCAGATGGGCGCCACCTCCGCCGACGCCGCCACACTAACGCCCGAGGAGGAGCTGGAGCTGCAGCGCTACTGCGACTCGATCGAGTTCCCCTCGCCTCCCCAGGACGAGGCCCAGGTAATGCGTAGTGCGCTGGGCATCGTGGCCGACTGGTGGTGCTAATGGGTGGTGGTGGTGTGCAGGGCCTGGAGAACCTGGCGGAGCACTTGAGGTCGGCCTACGCGGGGAAGTCCTACCTGGAGGTGCTGCGGGAGTACCCCGAGGGCGCGCGGAAGCTCTACCACCGCTACTTTGCGGTGGTGTGCCCCCTGAAGAACCTGTCGTTCGCCTCGGCCATTGAGGCCTGGGACGCGCTCAGCTTCGACACAGTGTTCAAGTCCTACGCCGAGTGGAAGGAATTCCTCCTCCATAAGCAGAAGCTCAAGGGCAGCATCAGCAAGGCATCTCTCTCTCTCTCTCTCGCGTACCACACCGCTACCGTGCATGGGCTCATCGCCTCTTCTCCTGTGCTTGACGCTACAGGACGGGTGGCAAATGCTATGGGCCTTCGCCGAGAGCGAGGATCGGCTGCTGAACGAATACTCGACCGACGAGGCGTGGCCCAGCATCATCGATTCGTTCGTGGAGTGGAAGTACGAGAAAGAGGGACGCACCTTCAAGTCCGAGGTCCGTCGGCCTTCCACGCGCGCTCATTGTGGGCCAGCACTCACGGCCACACGCCACACGCCACACGCCACACGCCACACGCCACACGCCACACGCCACACGCCACACGCCACACGCCACACGCCACACGCCACACGCCACACGCCACACGCCACACGCCACACGCCACACGCCACACGCCACACGCCACACGCCACACGCCACACGCCACACGCCACCTGCACACTTGGACCCAGCAGTCGGCCTTCACGATCGATACCTCCGCGTTCGACTACCGATGGAACACCACCAACGGCGATTCGTCGTCACGCACGGGCGACTCCCCGTCCGCCTTCCTCTCGTCCAGCGTGGGCGGCGCGTCGTCGTCGGTCTCTTCGATGTTCTCCACCAGCTACTCGTGGACCTCCGACTACCGCGGGCTCTACAACCAGGGCGCCACCTGCTACATGAACAGCCTCCTGCAGACCCTGTTCATGACCCCCGAGTTCCGGCGCAGCCTGTACCTGTGGAAGGGCGGCAAGGGCCTCACGCAGGAGGAGGAGGACGACAGCATCCCGCTGCAGCTCCAGCGGCTGTTCGCGCGGCTCCAGTTCGGCGAGGGCTCGGCCGTCTCGACGCAGGCGCTGACCAAGAGCTTCGGCTGGGACAGCGGGCAGTCGTTCGTGCAGCAGGACGCCCAGGAACTGTGTCGCGTGCTGTTCGACGTCATCGAGGAACACTTTGCCGGCACGTCCGAAGGTACAGTGCTCCCTCAGTCCTCATCAACCACCAACGCCAGGCCTTCGAGTTCTAATCGCATGCGTGTGCTCCATTTCGATTCACAGAACATGTCATCCAGGAACTGTACCAAGGGCGGGTGAAGGACTACGTACAGTGTACAGTATGCGGCTACGAGGTCCGCCTCCCATTATCTTCGTTCTTTTTTTCGTTCTTTTTCTTGCGCGTGAGGTTCAAGCGCCGAATGGCTCTCATCTCGTCGGTGGTGGTGACAACAGTCCTCGCGTCCGGACAAGTTTCTCGACATATCGCTGGACATCCATCAGGTCAGCAACCTCACCGAAGCGCTCGACAAGTTCGTCACCCCCGAAATCCTCTCCGGCTCCTCTCGCTGGCGATGCTCCAAATGCGACGCATTGGTCGATGCGCGCAAGGGCCTCAAGATCGTGGAGCTGCCCTACATCCTCATGGTGCAGCTCAAGCGCTTCGACTACGACTACGACCGCGACCACCGCATCAAGCTCAACCACCTGGTCGAATTCCCCTACCACCTCAGCCTGGACAAGTACGTCGACGACTCCTTCGAGCCCGAGGCCATCACCCACCCAGACACCCCCGCTCGAGGTACTCCTCACCCCCCGCATGCTCGGCCCGGCTGGGGCTGATCGCTGGAATGTGGAATGTGGTGTGAAATGTGGAATGTGGAATGTGAAACAGGCAAGGGAAGTGGGAGCGAGGGCGCCAGCTTGATGGGCGGGAAGACGATCCGCGAGCAGAGGCAGGTGCTGCAGGACAGTGTGGCGAGGCTGCAGGAGTCGCTCCTGGACCCGCCCAGCGAGCTGCTGGCCGACCACTACCGGAGCGAGATCGAGCGCCATCAGGCCACTCTCAAGCTGCTGGACGAGCAGGAGAGCAAGGAGCGCGAGGAGGCCGCCAACCAGGCACTGGCCGCCGCCGAGGAGGAGATCGCCAAGGGCAAGGAGGCGGCCAAGGACCACGACGACGATGGCACATCGAAGGCGACCACCAACAAGAAGAGAAAGGGGGACACGAAGAGCGAGACGATGGTCAGCGGGGCCGACGAGACGAAGGGCCACAGCTCGGGTCTGGACACGATGGAGTCGTCGACCACTGCGCCCGACCACTCGTACAAGCTCTACTCGGTGCTGGTGCACAGCGGCTCGGCGACGGGCGGCCACTACTACGCCTACATCAAGTCCTTTGAGAAGAACAAGTGGTATGTACCACCTCCGCTCCCCATTCGAGGATAAAGGCCTCGCCTCACCCAAGGGCCCACAACACACACACACCAGGTATGAGTTCAACGACAGCTACGTGACCGAAGTGTCGGAAGACAAGGTCAAGCAGGCCTACGGTGCGTTCGGAGCCCTCGCAAGCCGGCGTCCACCTACACCACACGCACACACACACACACACCACACACGCACACACACACACACACTGACCGCGTTGTTTGGGGGTGATGGCCTGATAATTATCATCAGGCTCGGATGGCAGCGGTTCGATTATGGGCACCTCCTGGGGATGCTCCGCCTACATGCTCTGCTACAGGTGCCACTCGCACACGAGCCATAAATCGAACCACGTTTGGCGTGCGTGCGATCTGATACACGAACATGCGCTCTATACCCACACAGGCGCGTTGATGCGGACCGCAACATCAGCTCGGTGCTGGCGGAGGAGGTGGACGAAGAACTCAGGAACATCAAGGACGGTACGAAGTGCGGGCCGACGCGGCCCTCGCGCGATTGTGTGCGTGTGTGCGTGTGTTAGTGACACACGCTCGTGTTCTTCCTCCCCCCCACACACACAGTCGAATCGGCCGCCACGCCGTGGACGTTCAACTTTGCGGAGAAGGACAAGAGGAAGTGGCGCCGAGACAGCAGCGACGACGAGGCCGACAACGAACGAGGCGCGCCACCTTCTTCTTCTTCTGCCCGTTGCTTGCTCGGTGATGGGTGAGCTGACGATCGAGCTTGACGTGGGTTCTTCGCAGGGAACACAAGCGACGATATGGAGGTGGGCGACGAGGACTGGGACACGGGGTCGCTGGACGGCGAGTACGACTTCTCCGCGGCGACGACGACGACCAGCAGCGGCGGCGGCACGACCGCCACTGAGGTGATCGTCGCCACGAAGGAGGTGTTGAGCGAGGAAGAGGACCTGGAGCTGCTCGTCGTCTACAAGCACTCGACCGGCGCCGGCGGCGACGGCGGTGATCCGCAGGCCGAGGCGATGCTGGAGGAGAAGCGCGTGCGCGTCTCGTCCAACGCCACCCTCAACCACCTCCTGAAGAAGCTCAAGGTCGCGTTCGACCTCCCCAAGATTGACGAATCGGCGCTCGAGCTGTCCGACTACGACCCGGTCACACAGCAGGTCACGCACTCTCTTCCCCCGCACCGGGCTCTCTAGGAGAAATCGTTTACTGCAACGACGCACTCACGTGGCCGCAAAATGGTGTGACGACACGCGTTTACACACAACAGGTGGGACATCCGTACCGCAGCTGGGTAACGCTGTCGAACCGCCTCCGCGATGAGTTCATCGACAGCGAGTCGGCATTCTTGCTGGAGGTACCTCTCCCACTCCACACACACACACACACACACACACACACGTCACAACACGGCCTTGACTGTGTGTGTGTGTTTGTGTGGATGCAGGTCAAGCCCCAAAGCGCCAACCTGTGGTTCTCCAATTTCGACTCGGACTTGGCCCTGGTACTCCTCATTTCCCCCCTCCCCCGGCGCAGCGCAGACTCCTGATCACTCCCTGGTGTCTGCCGGTCAATCGATGCACCACAGGTGCTGCTGGTCTTCGAGGTGCTCCCGACGTCCAGCGAAGGAAGCACGAGCGAGGGTACGAGCGCTCGCTTGCCCCCCCCCCCATCTCGAGACTGGGAAAGACGCGTGGTGGGTGGGACTGACTTGTTGGGGTGTCGCCGAATCGCAGGGTCGCCTGCGGAGTGCGAGTTCAGTGCGCCCAAGAAAATCTTCATTCAGAAGAAGGGCACCCTCCTGGACCTCAAGCAGGCCATCCATCGAGTGCTGGGCGACCCCCTGACGCCGGACAAACAGCGGGTCATCCACTCTCCCTCCACCTGGAACACGGTATGTCCTGCTCCACACACACGACACACACGACACACACGACACACACGACACACACGACACGACACGACACACACACACACACACACACGCGACACACGTCATTGTGACTCACGTGGCCCATTGTGTGCGCTGTACGCGATTTTCAGAAGGACTTGTGTGAGTCTCGCGACTCCACGCTGCTCTCCACGCTCTACCTGTTCGACAAGGACAAGATCTACGTCGAGTACTGCGAGGACCTCTCCGCGCCCTCGCCCGCGCTCACCAAGCTCCGCGGCTCCTTCTCCTTCTCCTCCTTCTCTGCCAACACGCCCTTGACCACCCCCTCCACCTGGATCACGTCCAGCGACTCTTCTTCCTCGTCTTCATCTTCGTCGTCGTCGGCCGCAAGCTCGTGGAGACCCAAGGAGAAGGGCATCCAGATCCGACGCCGCGCAGACCGACCACTGACCCAGTCCTCGGCCGAGGAAAGCCAACGCGACCCGATCGACCCACCGCCGCCACTGCCCTGAGCCAACAACACCCTTGAGGCGCCACAAGGTCGCGCGCTGCTAAACGCACTTTACAAAAATTACACAACAACTACGAAACGAAGCAATCGGGGGAGGAGGGGTTCAAGGACCCTTGGCCTCTAGCCCTCGGGATCGAGGACCTTGTCCTCACGTATGGGGTAGGGCAGCTTGCCGTTGGCCTTGAGCCGCTGGAGGACCTCCATGCGCTTGCGGTTGATGGCGCCGCGGTACTTGGCCTCCCACGCGCTCTCCTCCTCCACAAAGTACTGGTCGTAGGGTCGCGGACCCACGAGGCCGGCGTGCGGACTTCGCACCGGCAGGCCGTTCGGGCCGACGAACTGGCCGTGGTTGGCCACTCGCTGGTCCCGCAGCCACAGGCCCACGTACTTGGTCCCGTCCTCCCACGTCATCACCCCTGTCGGTGTCCACTCTTCGTCAGAACAACACACACGCACACGACACACACACACGACACACACGACACACACACACGACACACACGACACACACGACACACGACACTCTGCAAACCACCGGGGGGGGGGTGTTGTGGTACCTTGTCCGTGTCGATAGCCGTCCTCCCAGTGGCCGGTGTAGGCGCACCCTTCGTGTCCGAAGTAGTAGGTGCCCACGCCCTCCTTCTTGTTGTAGTCCCACTGTCCCTCGTAGCGCCGCCCGTCGAGCCACGTGTACACCCCGTAGCCGTGGTGGCACCCATTGCTCCACTCGCCCTCGTATCTGCTCCCTGCGCAGCGCATCAACCCCACACGTTTCGTTTGAGCACACACACGCCCACACACGCACACTACACGCACACGCACCACCGCACACACGCACACGCGCACACGGGGAACTCGGTGGTACCGTTGGGCCAGCTGTAGGTGCCCTTGCCTGTTCGCTTGCCGGCGACCCAGTCGCCTTCGAACACGTCTCCGTCGGGCCACGTGCGCACGCCGTAGCCGTCGCGGTGGCCTCCGCGCCAGAAGCCCTCGTACTTGTTGCCGTCGGCCCTGTGTTCACCCACCACCCCCACCACCCACCACCCACCAAGAGAGGTTAGCGCACAAGCGAGAGAAGCGCACCGCGGCGGCGTAACAGCGTCAATCTATACCAGCGGTAGACGCCGTAGCCCTCGTGAAGGCCCTCCCGCCACTGGCCCTCGTAGTAGGCACCGTCTGCCAGAGGGAACGAAACGACGTGTGTTATCAAAACGGAGACGCATGTCAACGGGAGGGGCGCGGTGCGTGCGGTGAGGCGCTGTACCCGGCCACTTGTAGACACCAAAGTGCATCTTGCCGTTCTTCCATTCGCCCTCGTAGAACTCTGCGTGCGATGCGATGGTGGTGAGAGCCGCCCAGAGGGGGAGGAGGAGGGCGTGGCTGGGCCTGGTACCGTTCTCGCCCCAGACCTTGGTGCCGAGGCCCTCGGGCTTGCCGTCCTTCCACTCGCCCTCGTAGTACGACCCACCGCTCCACGTGTACCGCCCCACTCCGGTCACCTTGTCCGTGTGCGGTTGCAGCAGAATGGTCTGCGCACACGCACACGCACACGACACGACACGACACACGCACGTGATTAGGCCAGTCGCGCCGAGCGAGGGCGAGGGCGGGAGCCGGTACGGTCTTGCATCGGTAGACCCACTTCCAATCGCGGGCGGCAGGCTTCCGCAGGTCGTAGGTCTGCATCTGGGCCTTCATCTTCCGCCTCCTCTCCTCCGCCGGCCCCGCCGCCGACCTCGTCTTCCTCCTGCCCACGCCCGCCGCCACCACCGCCGCCGCCCCCGACGCCGCCTCCTCCTTCTCGGCACAGCCGCACTCGTAGTCGCCGTCGCCCTCGTCGCCCTCGCCGTCGTCATGGGCTCCGTCGTCGTCGTCGTGGGCCATCAGTGGGCGGCTGCTGCTGCTGCTGCCAGTCGCGTCGGGGGCGTCGGGCTTGTCTTCCATCTCCATCTGCTCGCCCTCCTGGGCTGCGGCCTCGTCGGTGCGCCCGTGCTTGCAGCCGAGGCCGTGGCTGCTGTCGGCCGCGCCGGCGTGGCTGCTGAGGCGTCGCTTGAGCTGGGCCTCGCGGCGCTCGTCGTGGGCCTGCTTGCGCCAGCGCTCGGCCCGCTCGCGCTTGACCAGGCGCTTGGTCATCATGAACCACAGGTAGTCGTCCTTCGTCAGCCGCAGCAGCCGCTTGCACGCCTGCCCGCTCTCCTCCACCTCCCGCCCGTCCAAGTGCGACAGCACTCCTACACGCGGCGCATAGTCGTGGCAACACGGCGAGCGTGTGCGGTGTTGTGGTGAGTCGTGTGCGTGTGCGTGTGCGTGTGCGTGTCGTGTGTGCGGAGAGGGAGTGGTACGTAGAAGAATCTCGTCGGGGAAGGAGAGCAGGTGGAGACCTTCCAAAGAAGGGGTCGAGGTGGTCGAAGTCGAAGAAGAAGATGATGAAACTGGCGTGAAGGAGGGAGATGCCCGACGACAGAGGGGAGAAGAGTCGTGGCCCTCGCTCGGGTCGGAGCCGGCTTCGTCGACCATGGCCTCGTGGTGCGACGTGGGGGTGGGGGGCAGAAGGGAGAGAAGGCGAGGAGAAAGGGGACAACGATCGCGGAAGGATGAAATGCTTGCCGTGGAGTCGAAAGAAAGCGAGGGCGAGCAGGCACGCCAAGTCGGCGCTGGGCTGGGGCTGGCAGCGGTGGGGGCGATTTTGGCCTCCTCGATCCGATGTGAAGAGGAGATAGAAGAATGTTCGAAGGAAGCCATCTCCTGATCCTCCTCTTCCATCATCATCCCTCGGCCCAAGGCAAGGAGATGCACTCGTACTCTCGTGCAGCCGCGGGACACAACAGCCGCACTCCAAGTCTCGCGTATTGCTGATAGACTCGACGCCTCGTGTGAGGTCTCGGTATCTGTGTGACGCGAACAGTTTGCTTTCCATTTCGTCGCTGCATTCCGTTCATTCAGCCGACACACCGAACACGAGGCCGCGCGGTGGGGGCTTGTGTGTTGTTGTATTGCACGCAAAGGGACAAGGCCTTCACGAACCAAAAAAAAATGAGGTTGAAGCTGCCGTGTGCCAAGGGCACCTCCCGCGAGGTGCACTACCCTCTTTTCTCTCTCTTTCCTTCTCTCCTCGGTGCTCTCGGTGACGCTTGACTTCGTCGTGCGTCTCCACTATACTCTTCGTCTATACAAGGCTGCAGTTCTTCTTCTTTTTCTTCTTATCGGACTTCTCGACCGGCGGTCCGGCCTCCTTCCTCGCCTGCATCACCTCGCGCACAAGCGCTGTGTCGAGGAAAGGGCCAAACGATCAGCGTGTACACCGTGTGTGCGCGCGCGGGTTGGGGAACGCACTGATGAACATCTCCTCGACGTTGATCTTCTTCTTCGCCGAGGCCTCCATGAACTGCGCATTGAGCTGCTTGGCCAACTCCTCGCCCTCCTCCTTCGTCACCTTCCTCTCGTCCTCCAAGTCCGTCTACGGCGCAAGGGCAAGGCCGCGGTTAAGAACCGCCCACGACAAGATCACGGTCGTGGGCCACGTCTGGTGCACCAAGGTACCTTGTTGCCGACGAGGACAAAGGGTATCCGGCTGCCGCTGTCCTTGACGCGCTTGATGGCGCTGTGGAAGATCTTGACCTCGTCGTAGCTGCTGCGGAGGATGATGGAGTACACGCACAGGAAGCCATCGCCCGTCCTGTAGTACTGGTCCCTGATGGCCGAGAAGTCGTCTTGCCCTGCACGTTTGCCAAACGGTTTGCCCCCCCCCCCAACGAGTCGTTAGCGACCAAAAGTGGACCCAGCCCCAACGTGGCCAACCCAGCCATGAACATGCCCGCCTACTTCCCGACCACACGTCATAGATCAAGGGTGTGAACAGTGCGATACTGGTACCCGGCGTCTCCCAGTTCGCGTTCATGCAATTTTATATAATTTCCTTTTCACGAGGTTGCAGTGCTTCTTGATGTTCACGAGGAGGCGGACGGGGGGGGACGGTGGTTGCGCGTACCGGCTGTGTCGAAGATGTCGAGAATGCACTCGCTGCCATCAATGGTAATTTGTTTTCTCTGTTGGCAAATTGAGATTAGCAAACGCACGCGCCTCGAAAAAGCGCAAATGGGAAGGATGCCGTACGTAGCTGTCCTCTAGTGTGGGATCGTACCTGCACGCGCGAGAAAGAATCCAACGTGCACGCGATAAGGAAGAATTAGTGATGAAAATCGGGAGTAGCGATTCGAAGGCGAAGTCGAAAAGAACGAAAAAGGCAACCCAAACGAGTTTGCTGTTTTGCACGTACTCTTCGATGAATCGATCTGCGATGAACTGGATGGTGAGGCAACTCTTGCCCACACCTCCCACGCCAACAACCACCAATCTGTAGACGTGATGCGACATCTCGCTCGTAGGAGTTAAATCAATTGATCGAACGCGGAAATGGACCAAAGTAATAGATTCAGATCGCCGTCGATTTGCTGTCTCTCGATCTCTTCGGGTGTTCTGTCTTTCTCGCTTTTCTGCCTCGCAAACGAACAACAACCCCAACGTGTCTGCTCTACCGTCGCCCAACCAGGCCCGGCCTTAGGCGAAATCGTGGTAGCTTTAATAGTTCTACCACCAATGGCCGTGTTGCCTGTTCATGCATTGGCGCAAGGACGGATCCGTTCGGGAACCAAAGAGTGGTCGGTGTGCATGTCTCTTTCCAAACGAGAGCTCTCTTGGGGGAGTCGTGGTTGTAGTGTACACTCTTGGCGACGCAACTGGGAACTGGCTGTAGGGCGTCGCCGTGTTCGAGAGACCTGGGCAGCGTCAGGCGTGTCACGGGCAACAGGCGTTGGTGATCGTTGTGCGCCTCAGAACATGGAGCCCACCTTGGCGATGCCTTCCTGTGCTCGGGCCTTGACGGTGTCCTCAGCGTCGTCGTCGTCGTCATCGGACGAAGAGTCTCCTGCGTCCGACGAGGCCGCGGCGGCGGTGGCGGCCTTGTGCTTCTGGAGGAGGTCGGCCACGTCGTTGGGGAGCGCGGTGGTCTGCTTTCGCCTGTCGGCGTCATTGAGCATGGCACGGTCGTCCGCAGCCTCGCTGGGGTCTTCCCCCGACGTTCCAGCGTTGCTGTCCTGATCGCCGGTGACAATGGCGCGCTGCCGCTCCTTCCTGTCCGCCTCCATGCGCTGCGCCGTCTTCCCCGACGCCTCTCGCAGCGCCTGCATCCACAAATTCCTGCGCGCCAAAGCCGGCGGGCGGCCCTATTGAGCACGGCTGCGCACGGATGGCATGACCACAAGCCAGGCTGAGGGCGGACGAACCTTTCCTCTTCGTCCTTGGCCTGGAATTCGAAGACTCGCATGATGGTCTTGATCTTGAACACGTTGGGCGACCCGCCGTTTTCGTCGTCGGTGACGGAGACGACCTGCTCCATTGACACGGAGCCCTGCGGCAGCCGGTTCTCCTGTGTGCCGTGTCGTGTGCCGTGTGTGTGTCGTGTGAGCGTGCATGGCGCTGTGTTCCCTTGGCCGAAACCTAGGCATGGGGGTGCGGGTGGCGGACCTTGGAGCGGTAGTAGTACAGCTTGACGATGTCCCGCTGGCGCTTCTTGAGCACGCAGTACCGCTTCTGCCACGACTTGTGGAAGGCGGGACTTCGCTTGGCGATCACGCCCTGTTGTTGTCCAAACAGTGACCAACAGTTGAGTCCCAAACCCGAAGCGAAGGCGCGGCCCTTGCGCTGACGACGCGGTCACGTGCTTACCTCAAAGATGGGCGCTTCCACTTGGAAGCTGAGCCTGATCGACCCGAGCTTGATGCTGTCGCCGACGGTGAGAGGGACCTTGCCGGTCACCACCTTGTCGTTCACCCTCGTCCCGTGCGTCGAGTTCAGATCACTGCAGAGTATTCGGGAGAGTCGTTACACGTGTGCGCGCTCATAGTCAGGTCGGGCGAGGGTCCAGCATGGTACCGAATGAACGCCGTTCCGTTCTTGAGGGTGATAGTGGCGTGCTTGCGGGACACGCTCGCCGCCTTCAGCACGATCTGGACGTCCCCTCGGCCTACGAAGACGTGCCGCGTTGGTGGTGAGCGCCCAGCCCAGAGAAAGTGGGAGACGGAGGGAGGGTTACCCAGTGTGTTGTTGCCCTCGGCCAGCTTGTAGGTCCGCTTCGCCGACACGAGTGACGCGCTGCCGAAGCGGCTGAACTTGACGCCACCGGCGGCGCTGGCCGGCTCGTCCCGCTTCAAGGCCGGAGACGCGATGATGACCGAGGAAGAGGCCTGCGGGTCGTCCTTCGACGACTTGCTCCGCGCTCGCGTGTCGTCCTCGCCGCCGCTGCCGCCGCCGCCGGTGCTGATCTTCGAGCCCAGGGGCACGTCGCCGGCGGATTTAGAGAGCGGCTTGGTCGATTTCTTCAGGTCACTGCTCGTGCTCTTGGCCAGCAGCTTCTTGGCGTCTTCGTCGTCCGACCCTCCGTCTTCGTACTCGCTGGCCTCGTCCTCTTCCTTGCCTTGCACCTCCTCTTCCTCTTCTTCTTCCTCCTCCTCTTCCTCTTCCTCTTCGTCATCGCTTTCCACCGCTTCGTTCTTTCCTTCCTTGTCCTCCTTCTCGCTTTCTTTCGCGTCGTTGCTGTTGCTCCTCGGCTTCGTCGCGGCACCCAGCGTTTCCTTCCCGTCGAACGGGACTACGGGGTCGGCAGATCGAGGGCCGGAGCTGGTGGAGGTCGTGGTGGTCGAAGCTTCCGCGGGTGGGCGCTTGGCGAGCTGGGACTTGAAGGGAGCGAGCCGTCGGTCGAGAAGGGACTTGCGGTGGTCGGCCTTCATCCTCTCCTTGGGCGGGGCCGCACGAAGCCAGCTCGAACTCATCGTTTCCGCCTTGGGTCTCCCCACCCTCGGCTCCTCGACCACCTCTCCCGCTTCCGCTTCCTCTTCCTTCTCGCTTTGCTTCGCGCCCTTGCTGTCGTCTTCGTTTTCGTTCTTTTTGTCGCCTTCGTTCTCCGTTCGCTTCATGGCGATCGCCTTGCCCGGACCGAACGTGATGCTCCTCGGGCTGTGTGCGATCTTCTTGGCGAGCGTCGGCTGGTGCTCTTCGACGCGCTCCCCGTCGACAATGACCTCCTCCATCGGCACCGGAACCGGCATCGGCACGGGGACCGGCACTGCCATGGCCATGATCGGCGCCGGCATGGCCACGGGCTTCACCGAGACCGAACGCAGCAGCGGGAGCGTGCCAAGCTGCACCGGCCCCGCGGCCGCTTGCTCCTGCGGATGCGGCTGCGGTTGCGGCTGCGCGGTGGCGACGGGGACCGACGGGGACCGGAGCGTAGTCGCTCGACGCCGTGGTGACGGGCGAGGGCATCGGCTGGAACTGGGCCGCGGTCGGGAGTGCGCCCGAAGAGGCGGCCATCGAGGGCGAGCGCGAGCCCGCGGCCAGCGGAGCCGCAGCCGCAGCTTGCGTGTGATCGGCTGCCGAGGCGGCGGTTGCGGTAGTGCTCACGCTCTTGCCGCTGTCGCTCGGCTTCGTGGCCCTGGCCGCCGTCGTTGTCACGTCGTCGCTGCTCCCTCTCGGGCTGGTGTCCCTGGACCCCGCTCTGCCACCGGTGGCGGCGCCGTTGCCCTCGCCCATGATCTCGCGCTGGCGCTGCGCCTTCTTCTCCTCGACGGCCCGGCGGATGCGCTCCATCTCCTTGTCCATCTGCGGGTTCCTGGACTTGCGCGTCGGAGTCGTCGCGTCTTTCCTCAGGCTCTCCCGCGCGAGCCGCGTGGTGCGCCCCGGCGAACCGGCCGCCGATGGTTCGTCTTTCTTCGCTTCGCTTGGCGAGTGCGACGGTGCGGCCACGACGGTGCTGGTGCTGGTACTGTCTTCGGGGCTCTTGCGGGGCTCGTCGAGACTGGACCGGGAAGGATTCTCGGCGGAAATAACCTTCTCTTTTTCTTTCTTGCCGCTCACGAAGAGGTGGATGAGCTTGTCCACTTCCACCTCGTCCTCCCCTTTCGATCCCTCCCCACTCGGACCGGCTTCGATCTTAGTCGCGTTTTCGCTGTCGCTTTCGCTCTTTTTTAGGTCCGAGAACGAAGTCGAGGTAGAAGTGCCCGCCTTCGTCTTGTTCTGCTCCTCATCGGCAAGGTACTTGGCGAGATGCGGGTGATTCTGCAACATGGGGTCCTTGAGCATCGGTCCCAGGTCGCCCATGATTTGCGCCAGCATTTGCGTCGCCGATCTTGACGATTTCATCATGGCCGATGCCGACGAAGCCTCCAAATCTTCGCCCTTGGCCCCTTCGCCTTGCTTAAGCTCCTCGTAGATCTGTCTCATCTCGCGCTCCATCGATTCCATGTCCATCGAAGCGGTGTTCGGCAGCCCAGGCCCTCCCGCCTTGTAGTCGCCCATCTTTCGATCTTCGATCTTCTCTCTGGTGCAGTCGAACCAAGCTTCTTTCTGTTGGCCAAATTACGTGGGCTTCGCCATTTGGGGCGAGACCCAGGAAATTTCTGTCCATCAAAAGTTCAAAAAAAAGTGTTCAACTTTCGGCCGTTCATCTTTTTTTTCCCACGATAAGAACGCGGCTGCACGTCCTGGCAAGTGAGTGCGCCTGTGGGTGCGGCCCGGCTCACCTGCGCGGCTGCCAAAGAAACGCGCTTACCACTTCATCTGCGGGTTGGCCTTGAAGGCGGCGAACTGGGCTGCGTTGTAGCAGGAAATCTCGGTCTCGTGCGCTGCACGACCGCCAGTGCGAACGCGTCAGCGACAACTTCTTCAGTTCAACGAAGCTTACACAAGAAGGCGGCACTACGAACCAACACCAAGCTCGGCCAGCGTTTTGTCCATGTCGAAAGGTTCCTCCGTCTCATTGATGAAGTAAATGTTGTTGGGCTAACAACAGGAAAGGGTTCAGAAGGTGTGAAACCTCCCGATTACAACGAACTCTACATACCTTGGCGCCTTGGGCCTTCGTCATGATGCGCAGGGTATCTGAACGCGAACAAGATGGCTCAAGGTGAGATTCAGATCAGAGCCACACAATTTCGCGCTGAGATGGCAGGTACCCAGGGTGGCGTTTCGATATGGCACGTATGCAGATTGATTTTGGATCGGTGAGGACAAGAGTTAAGGCAATCGCGCAGATGAAAGGAGAGAGGAAAGCAGGAAGGAGAAAGAGTGAGGGGGGGGGAGGCAATGGAGGATATTAGACGAGATCTGCGCCATAAGCTCAGAAGCTTTCATGCTCAAATCTATATCTTTGAGCACCATGGTCTTCATGGTTCGGTATTCGAACGACTTGACAAGGTAAATCGTGAGCACCACCGACATTATTTCGATTACAATCGCGTTGTCAAATTGAGGCCAATTTGCAGATTGCGTTTTTTTTGTTTCTCTGCATTTTCTGTTGTAATTCCCGTAACCCTTTGGCGCCAAGAAAAAAAACGTATTTTCTTTGAGGGCTCCGATTGGTCTGGAATTGCGGGAAGGGAAACGAGGCCGTACCAGGACTTTTCTCACAGCCACGTCGCCTGCATCCCTGTTCCGTTCTGCAGCGAAGCCTCTGATCGTCTGCGCCATCATCGCCTCTCCCCGCCTACGTTTCTCTTCTCGAGAGATTAGATTGGTTAGAGTCGATCTAGTCTGTAGCATTCCCTCTCCCTACCCCTTCCATCGTCGTCGTTGAATGCTCCCTGTTCAACAGCCAGTTGAAAATGGGCAACTTCAACCACCTCCTGGAGGGGATACGGCGGGGATGACGATCTTCAAGAAACCTGCGGTGGGCCTTCGCCAACGCCTGACCTTCGATGATTTCCACATCATCGAGCAGGTCGGTGAAGGAACCTACGGGTGCGTCCCATTCTCTTCTTTATATCCTTTCTTCTACCTGTGTATTGGTTGTTTTCTTTATTCTACCTCTACGTCGTTGAATGCTCCTGTAAGTTCAACAGCGGTCTACACACCATGTACATCCGACATCGAGTCGCCCAGCTCTCGAATAAACCCACCCTTCGAATCGCGCAACCCATCATTCAACAACTCTACGTAGCTCCTTGTCTACTTCCACTTGGCCTTACACGTGTTCTGTTTTTCCTACAGGCGTGTATTCAAGGCGCGAAACAAACACACTAACAAGCTTACCGCGCTTAAAGTCGTTTTCCCTACTGAGGATGACGAGGGGGTATACGCCCCACATTTCTTTTCCCCTTCACCCCATCATCAGCTCATCCATTCTCATCCCTGTTTGCATGCGTCTGCGCAGCTTCCGTTCACAGCGGTCAGGGAGATCAAGTACCTCCAGATGCTGCACGACAACCCCAACGTCATCAAACTCGAGGGAACCTTCTTTACTAAGGGTACGCCACCGCGCGTGTTGCCGTCTCCCCAGTCGCGCTTGAAACTCATAAAATTGTTGGTGTCAATTAGACGGCGAGCTTGTGTTGGCGTTCGAGTACATGGAAAACGATCTGTCGGGGCTGCTCTCGTTGAAGAACCTTCAGTTCACCCCGGCGCAGACCAAGTGTCTCTTCAAGCAGGTGCTCGAGGGCCTCCACCAGTGCCACAGCGCGGGCATCATGCACAGAGACATCAAAGGTAATAGGCGGCACTGGCTCAATCTCTCTTGCAGAGGAGGGTGAGCCATATGGTGGCTAAACCAAGTGCTGTCGTACCTCTATATCTTTGTTCCGCGCCTTCGCTCGCACAGCGGCCAATCTGCTGCTGAACAATGGCCAGCTAAAGCTGGCCGACTTCGGCCTTGCATCAAACTACGCACGGCGACGCACGTTTTCGACAAACGTTGTGACGCTATGGTACCGCGCTCCCGAGCTTCTGCTCGGCGTTAACACGTATGGCCCCAAGGTAGACATCTGGAGCGCAGGGTACCGTAGCCGCCCTTCCCCTGCCACAGCTCAAAGCGCGAACCGCAGTTCCCGCTTGCGATGTCTGACGCCCTCTCTCTTGTTGTGGTGGCACAGGTGCTTGTTCATCGAGCTCCTGACGCGCCAGTCGCCATTCCCCGGGCGAGAAGAAAAGCATCAGCTGGAGCTCATCGTGCGGACTTGCGGAACGCCCGACGAGAGGAACTGGCCCGGCGTCACCAAGCTCGAGGGCTACAAGTTGCTTCAGGGGCTCATGGGCCACAAGAACCGACTGTCGGAGGTCTTCGGCAAGTTCGACCCGAGGGCGCTTGATCTCCTGTCGAAGATGCTCGCCTTGAACCCGGCGCAGCGCCCTACCGCGTCGGAGGCCCTTGACCACGACTACTTCTGGGCGGACCCGCTGCCCTGCAAAGCTACCGAGTACGCCCCTTTATCTTCTTATTGGTTCTCGTGTTCTGCTCCGAGATCTCACCAAACCCGCTGGGACTCTCTGTTCCTCTACACAGACTGCCTCATTACCCTGCGATGCACGAGTACGAGGCGAAGAAGACGCGACAGAACGAGCGGCAGCCGAAGAGACAAAAGGTCTCGAACTACGCTCCTAACGTTCCAGTCGCTCCTCTTCGAGCGCAGCCCTACCCGTCGCATCATCACCAGGGCTACCCCTCTGGCGCTCCCGCGCCGCAGTCCTCTCGCGGCGACTACGCGCCTCCGCCTCACTACCCTCACCCCTCGTACCCGTCGAAACCCGGCCAGTACGCACCGGCGAGGCAGAACCCTCCTCTGGGTCCTCACTGGGGACCCGCGGCTCACGGAACGCATCCCCAAGCCGACCGGCACCCCGCCGCTGCGGGCGATGGCCTTCTCCCGACGCCTCCCGTCCCTCTTCCCGCCGCCCACTCGATGCGGCCGGCCGGCTACGCAGGCGCGTACCCCAGCGGGCCACATCCCTCCTCCTCTTCCTCCTCTTCCATGCCGCACTACGACGCCGCGCGAAGTAGTCGACAGCCAGGCGGGCATGCGGCTCCGGGGCCAATGGGTGCGCGGCCACCTCAGCATCACGGTCGCCCCTCTGCTTCATCGTCGACCCTGCAGCGAAACGGCCAACACCCCCCCGCGGCCGGCCACCCCGGTGCCGCTTCGGCGGGTCTGCCGCCACACCGCAGCAACGTAGTACACCCCCAGGCACAGCTGCCGCCTGCGGGGAGGAGCGCCGAGTACAGCCGCGTGCCGCGAGAGCATCGGCCGCCGACGTCGGCCGCCATGGCGCCGTCTTCGCTCGGCGGTGGCGGACATCACCTCGGCGGGCCGCGACACGACATGCCGCCCATGGCCTCCTACAACCGACCGCCAGCCGGCGCGCATCGACCGCATCACCACCTCCACCATCATCAACAACTCCACCACCCGATCACCGACGGCCACGCTTCGGCGGCGGCCTACAGCGGCGTGCACAGGAGCCACGCGCGGGCGACGTTGAGCAGCGTCGAGCGGATGGAGGTGGGTGTGGACACCATGGGAAAGCGCAAGAGAGAAGCCGCGGTACCTCTCTGACGTACGCCGCCTCGCCACCGGGCTGACGGCACAGCCGCAGCCGCCTGGGGAGGAAGCCGCGCGACCAAAGGAGATTTTGAACGCGCTGGCGCGGAGGAGACGAAGAGGAGGCCTCTCCCACAAAACACAAACGGAACAAAAACAAAGAAAAAGTAAAATAATAAAAAACATTATTTATTTACACGGGGAAGAATAAGAAGAAGGATGAAGAGGCTGGCTCGGCCACAGTGCCAGGCTGCAGGCATGCGAGGCCGTGCTGTGGGATCGTCGCCGTCGTATCTTACAGGGAACACGGCACGAAGCTTCAGCCTCCGCATTCTGGCACCAATGGGTCCCCCGTCTTCGAAATCGCAGCGATTTACCTCGCTGCCCGCACCGACACTATCGCGATGCCCCTCCAGTCACCGATCCTCCTCCCTTTCTCTTAGAACCCCTTCCGCACCACCCACATCTTTGCTGCCATCCACGCAAGCGCGATTCCACGGTGGGGTCAGCGATGGCGGCGGTGGTGGTCCTCCCCGCCACCACAAGCCCGACCACCACGGGAAGGAGGGCTCATCTGCATTCTCGCTGGCCGCCCTCTGGCGAAAGATCTCGGGTCAGGAGGAGGCGGAGGACCAGAAGAGGAAAGAGGAGGAGGAGAAGGAGGTGGACTACAGGAAAGAGGCCGAGGACGTGCAGGAGCAGAACAAGCAGATGCGGGTCATCACGTGGGTCGGGCTGGGCCTCAACATCCTTCTCGGCACAGGCAAGGCCATCGCCGGCACCGTAAGCGCCGCCCCTTCCCGCGTGCGCGCGCGCGGGCAGGTCGCGTGATCTCACTGCCGTGTGTGGTGCGCGCGTGCGTGTGCGTTTGTGTTGGTGTGGTCGATGGATGACAGATGGGCAATTCGCAAGCGCTGGTGGCCGATGCAGTGCATTCGTTCACGGACGGCATATCGGACATCGTCACGCTGTGGGCCATCCACATGATGCAGGTGCGTGCATTGAAAGACACCTTCTTCTTTGCCCCCTCCCTCATCACGGTCACATGTCTCACATTACTGTTTTCCGTTGCCTTGGCCGTGACTCACAACACCACAGCTGCCGCACAATGCCCAATACCCGTACGGCCACGGCAAGTTTGAGACCATGGGTTCGCTTCCCTCCTCGGCTTCGCTCGCCACGATAGTGTGTCGTGTCGTGTGCCGTGTGTGTCGTGTGTCGAGCTTGGCAACTAATCGGTGTGTGTTTGGTTCGGTTCGGTTCGTGCAGGCACGTTTTTGGTGGCTGTCACGTTGGTCGCCACGGGAGTGGGCATCGGCGGCCACGCCGTGGATTCTCTCATGAACATGTCCACCGGTACTCGTCGCTTCTATTCGGACGACCGAAGAGCACAACGTCGACCGTGGACCCTCACCACACTCTTCTCTTTTTTCTCTCCTCAGAGGTGCCCTCCAATTTAGCCCTCTACGGCGCCCTCGGCTCCATTCTCTTCAAAGGTACGCTCACACTCTTCGCCCACGAGTGGTGTGATTGTACTGACGGCCACCACCAATTCGTGTTGGGGGGGGGGCGAATCTCACAGAGGCCTTGTACCACGCGACGGTGCGAATCGGCAAGCGAGCGGGAAGCGAACTGCTCATCGCCAACGCATGGCACCACCGAACGGGTAAGACCCACGCCCGCGCTCGCGCCCGCGCCACTTTGGCGCTCATCAAAGTGCAAACCCAGATGCGATTTCCTCGGTGGTGGCGCTGTTCGGCGTTGCCGGCGCGCAGTACGGCGTCGCGTGGCTGGATCCGGTCGCCGGCCTTGCGGTCGGTGTCATGATCGTGAAGATGGGTGTTGGTGCGTACACATAATTCGTGTGTGTATGCGTGTGTTGTGTGTGTGTATGTGTGTGTGGGTGTGTCGGAGTCACAGCGCCTGGGCTGCAGTACGACTCACCGCGATCAAACACCGCTCACTGCAGAGATGGGAATGAAGAGCGTGCGGGAGTTGACCGATGCCTCGATCGAGCATGATATGCTCAACTACATGGAGAAGCTCATCAGGAACGTGGAAGGAGTGGTCGAAGCACGCAAGATCAGGTACCCGGCGGGCCGCTCTTCTTTCGCTGCAGCTGTGGTACTCAGTGGCCACTCATCTGTGTACGACGGTCACAGGGCGCGAAAGATGGGGACCTACAGCATCGTGGACGTGAAGATCCAGGTGGACCACCTGCTGAGCGTGTCCGCTGCGCACCAGGTGGCAAAGCGAGTCAGGCTCACGCTCCTCGACGCGGTCCCGCAAGTGAACGATGTCATGGTACGTACCACACAACCCACCTCGCACGCGCCTACAAGCACCGCTTTCCCTGCTCACGCGACTTCCTTCCGTCGTCGGGGGCCATTTCAGGTGCACGTCGACCCCGAGCCACCGCAGTCGCAGACCCTGCAGACGCTCATGCGACCGCAGTCCGAGATCTATCAGGACGTCGTTGCCAAAGTCGACCTCTTCCCCGAGGTCCGTCAGCCTTCCGCACCGCACCACCACGCCACACCACTCCACGCACGCACGTATTGACCATGTGTGCATCGCGTGTGTGGGCAGGTGTACCTTTCGTACATGTGCTGTCATTACTACAACATGCGATTGACGGTGGAGGTGGACCTGCTCTTTGGCGACGAGACCATTAGCCTCAAGCAGGCCCAGGAGCTCGCCAAGAAGATCCAAAAGGAGGTCCTCGCCATCAAGGACGTGCATCATGCCGACATCATGGTCAACCTGACCCTTCAATCCGCCAACAAGGAGAGGGTGCGCCTTTCCTCTCCACGGCCGTTGTTGGCACAGAGCTGTGCTCAGCAGCCTTTGCTGACTGTGCGTGTGCGTGTGTGCGCGCAGGAATGGAACAATTGGATCAAGCAGCAGCGGATGATGCGGGCGAGGATGGAGGAGGAGGGAGGCAAGGGACTGGGCGACCTCAAGCTACCCCTGTCGCCCCCCTCCCTGCCCTCCTTCCCCGCCATCCGCGAGGCCGAGTACCCCCAAGGCCGACCGGGCCACATGTGGAAGTAAAAGCTGGCGCCTATTTTTGTCGACCGTGTTCGATCGCAAGGGAACGTGTGCTGCTTGAAGCGAAGTGGTCGATTGTGTTGTGTGATGTAGCGAGCAGCGCGGCCCTAGTCGACTTTGGCGAGGTCCTCCTGGAGTACGCTGACGAGCTCCTTCTCGGACATGTCGACGTAGAGCATCTCCTCGCCGGACTGGCCCACCTTCTTGACGATCTTGTGGTCAAAGAACTCTCGAAGGTGCGTGTTGAGCGCGTCGCGCCCGCCTGCGAGCAGGTTCTGCTCGCACATCGTTGAAAACTCGGCCAGCGCGATGGCTTTCCTTCGTGCCGCACCTGCAAAAGATGAGGCATCGTGAACACGCCGCACACCAACCGCACACACGCGATGCGCGAGGCCTGGAGGGCGCGTACCTCGACCGCCGAGTTCCTTCATTTCCTTGATCTTTTGGAGCTGTGTGTTGGCCAGGAGCTTGAAGATGCGTTTGGCATTGGCCGGCACGGAGTTGAGTACGGATCGCACGCTCTTGTGACCCGCTGCGCGCACACGAAACGGTAAATAAACATCGGTTGTGCCGTTGTCCTACATCGATATACGTTGGAGCGCGACTGGTGAGCGGGAGGCCGTACACTGCACTTCATTCTTGCCAAAGGATTTGTAGAGGGCGAGGTTGGCTTCGCTTTCGTGCTCGTAGGGCTCGAAAGTCGTGGCGTCCTGCCATGCAAAATTGAAGTGGCCGACCATGATGTGGTTCCACACTGCATCGCAAAAGTAAGAGCGGCTCGGCAGTCTGAGGTCAATAGGAGGGCAGAAGGGGGTGAGCGTACGTAGTGGGGCGTAGGCATGATCGATAGACGCCAACATGTGAATCTGTGGTATGGAGGCGAGGCGGGCTAGGACCTGTGACCGCCGCGTTGGTCGTTAGCTACTTCGCCTCAGGCCGGCTGCCGAGATATCATCATGTGGGTCGGCGACAGGTACCGATTGAGCGGCTGGACTTCGGAGCGCGAGGCCGTCGATGTTATGTACAATGATGAACAAGTCCTCGGGGATGGCAGCCCGCGCAGCCCTTGCCGCGGCCTGACGGAGAGTTCGGTAGAGAACGGTTACAAAATCAGGTTGAAGCTTGATGGGGGGGGGGCAGAACACGCTTCGTCTCGTAGTGCTTGCTCGCGCGAGAAAGCTGACGAGGGTGGGGGCTGGTCGGTACCTGACTATGGAACATGGTTTGGAGCACTCGGCAGTGGTCCATGGGTTCGGCGGGCATCGGTTGCACGACGCCGAGCACGCTTTGAGTAATCATCGTCAACAGCTGGTTGCACAAGAATTGGCAACGGGGAACGAAGTAAGCGTTGGCAGTGAGACGCGCGGCACGACACGACACAACGAAGGAGCAACGTACGTTGCGAACAGTGGTGGTTGGGGAGTAGCCCTCGACCGTGACTAGCGGATATGCAGAGAGCATTGACTTGCCGAACTCGTCGAGTAGTTTGAGCTTCGAGCCGAAGCCGTAAAAGAGGAGATTGAAGCCCGACCTGAAGCGAGCATGTGCACCCACATGGTAAGCTGTTCTGAGATGAGGCGCCAACAGTAGTGTGCAGTGCGTACTGAATCTGGTGCATCCATTTGGGAAACGATTTCTTGAGCTCCTTATGGAGGAGGGCGCGATGCTCGGCATACTCTGTGTTCCTGGCTTGTTCCGGAACGCCCTCGATGAAGGCCTTGATGAGGACCTTGTCGCTCAAATCCTTGAAGCTAGATTTAGTAGTCTTGGATGGTTTGGCTTGAAACGCGAAGTAGTCCTCGCCTTCATCGTCGTCCACGCCAAGTTGGGGCTGTGTATTCTTCTTCCTTTTACGCCCCTTTCCATTGCCTTCACTGTGCCACTGCCGCAC
Organism: Acanthamoeba castellanii str. Neff; assembly: GCF_000313135.1. Lineage (NCBI taxonomy): Eukaryota > Discosea > Longamoebia > Acanthamoebidae > Acanthamoeba > Acanthamoeba castellanii. The sequence goes on along the minus strand of NW_004457329.1, from coordinate 79,124 downwards.
AACCTCAATGCTGGGCTGAATCGCCTGCACGCCCTCTGATTCAAGCGAACAAAATTGAAACCTCTCCTCGTCGTGGTCCATATCGTTGCAAGAGAGGATCTTGGCTGAAGAACGCGCCAAAAGAGCGGGAAAGCAAATAAAAAAGGGGCTGCATATTTGGCATAATTCAGAAAAAAGACGCTGGCTGGATTTTTGGCGGCACTCTGGTGGTCGCTATTATCCGGCTTTGGTTGGTTTTATTCTCCTTCTTCTCTCTTTCTCTCCCGCAAGCATCGGCCATCGCCCTCCCGCGTACGACCGGCTTTTATCGAATCAGCAACCATGGGCAGACAACCTGTGCGGTACGTTCTCTTGCTTTGTCTATGGTGTTCGTCCTCTCCGTGTGGACGCCCTCTCTTAGATCTTCATTTTGATTTTCTCCCTGCCCATTTGAATTCTAAGGGAGGAATCTGATTCTTGTTGATCGCCCATCTCACCTTGCATTTCGTAACACACAGACTCTACACCAAGGGCACCTTCGTGGGCTTCCAGAGGGGCCACCGTACCCAGAACCCCGACGTCGCCCTCGTCGCCATCGAGGGTGTCCAGCAGAAGGAGGACACTGAGTTCTACCTCGGCAAGAGGATCGCCTTCGTCTACCGGGGCCACAAGAAGAAGCAGGGCACCAAGATCAGGGTCATCTGGGGCCGCATCGCCCGCCCCCACGGCAACAGCGGTCTCGTGAGGGCCAGGTTCGTGAACAACCTGCCCCCTCAGGCCATGGGCGCCACCCTCCGTGTGATGCTCTACCCTTCGCGCGTATAAATTAAATGTTGTCGTGCTCGATCTTTCTGACACATAAACAAGGCTCTGATTCTATTTATTTTGATCGTGCAAAACCTGAGACATGAGCCCATAGAAAATGTCATTGCGAAGATGATTCGTCAACATCACCCCGTCCAGACTAACTGCGCCTTGGTTCTTGCCGCCAAAATCTCATACTCGACAAGGATGTCAAAAACGCCAAAAGATGTTCATACCTTTGAAGCGCAGCTGGTGACAATTTTCACTGGGACATTGTTCCGCAAATGTTCCTTCGCTTCGGGTCATAACGTGATCGTGCAACACCCGGCCACACCTCAAGGCGGTCATATCGGTCACAAGGCCGAACTGGATTCAGCTGATTGGCCGAGTTATGCCGAAGCCTTTTGTCCGAGTGGAGCACATAGCGCACCAGCACTGAATCCCCCGCTAAACAGTCCTCGCAGTCTTGTGGCCTGTCCCGTGTCTGCATCTACGCCACCCAGCCCACGCGAAGAGGTGCTTTTCTGCGCTTTCGTACCCCCTTCCCCGTCGCGCAGCGCTCCCGGACGCTTGATGGCACGGCCGGTTGCACCGAGTCAGAAGAACCGCGCACCCACACTCACGCTTTCTATTGGTGTTGCCAAAAAGACGCGAGGAGGGCGGAGCCACCGCCAGGTGGGGACCAAGCACTTGGAGCGAGCCTCTCTCCTTGCGGGGCTCAGTTGTACTTCTGCGCCCACCACTGAACACACCCCTGTCTTTCACCTGTGCTCGACCGTCCATCAACCTAGCGTGGAACTCAGCGCGGGCAGACGTTGGAGAGAGAGAGAACAAGGTGCGCATCATTGCCGACACGCCAGTTCATTGGGCCAGCCTCCTCCCTTGAGACTGACTGACTCCCGGCGGCGCCGCAACCAGAATCAAACCGCGCACGCCACACGATCGAAACTACTCCCCGATCGAACTCTGACCACTTCACCACCAAAAGAACGCTCGAAAGGATGGAATCATCGGGCGAGTGTCGTGGGTGCCAGCGAAACATCAAGTTCGCGGTCAAGCAGGCGCGGCTGTGCCGGACGTGCTACAACAAGACCTACCTCACCTCGCAGAAGCGACGCGAGTACTACAAGAACAAGAAGAAGAGGCGAGAAACGACATCATCTGTGGAGCCGGCCATCGACGTCCATCAACACCGCCATGGCAAGTCCATCAAGAAAGAAGACTTCCAAGAGAATCGATCACCGCCTCGTACCCTCCCTGACAACCTAGGACAGGTACCTCATCTTATCCCTTGCCTTTTGGCCTCCGTTCCTTGGTCCATCTTCTTCGTTTTTTTGTCCGCGGGCAGAAAAGCCTGCCCTGCTTTCGCTCTTTTCACTTCATTCTTCTGACCGACTGTGTTTCTTGTAGGACCCGGTCGCGGCGCATCTCTACCTGCTCAGCTACCAGAGCCGCCACACCCAAAGCTGCTCCGACTGTGTGCCTCAAGCCGGCCTCTTCGCATCCGCGGTATCGTCGTCCGCGTCGCCAGCGGCCCTATCGCTGGCCGCCCTGGCCCACGCCTCCCAGCACCACGCCTCCTCATCGCCGGCGTCGCCCCAGACCGCCGGTTCGACCAACGGATCTTTGCCGCATCATCTCTCCTCGGCGACCACGAGCTCCTCGAGTCCCTGCTCGCCTGCCTCGTCGCCACCTCTGTCGATGGCCTCCTACCCACAGCAACTCCACGTGCAGTACCACGTCGCTGCTCACCACCACCCGGCATCGCCCGCGAGCGCATCTTCTTCGGCGTTGGTCACGCCCTATGGCTCGCCGCCGACGCCCGGTCCGGTGCTGTTCCAAGATCTTCTGCAGCAGATGTCCTACTACGCGGCAATGGTTCCCATGCTGGGCTTGGCACCGGTGGCCATGCCCACGGAGATGTTTGCCACCACCTCGACGACTTCCTCATCTTCGTTTTCTTCCTCATCTTCTTCTTCCGCTGCCGGCGGCCTTCCTTCGCTCTCCACCTTCTTCCCGACGAGTTCGACGAACCCGCTCGCCATCCCCACTCCCCGCTACCCTCCCTCTACTCCCCAGCCTTCGTGCCAGCAGTGCCACTCGTCGGCCGCATCGGCCCAGCGTTTTGACACCACCACTCCTGAACCCACCTGGTACGTCGCTCACATACCTCGAGGTCGCTGCACTGCCACATGGCGCTGACATTGCACTTCTCCCGGCGCAGGCTTTGCGACACCTGCCTCGCCAACCGGCGACACGGCGCGCAACCCGCGACGAGGAGCCCGGCGATCAAGAACCTTCTCAACTGACCGATGTCAGCACACTGTTCTGTACCACCTCACACAAACACGCGTGTAAATATTTGCACAGCGTGAAGATATTTCTCTCTGTCCCTTGTTGTCATAAACAGCACACAACTTGTTCTCCCAGTCAATCTTCGTTTTATCAGATCCCTTCATTCCGGTTTCCCAGTAACAACGTCCGCGGTTGAACAACCAATCATGCATAAAGCCACGATTAATATGCGCGGACTTCATTCCGCTTCGGCCGAATTTACCCATGGGCCGGTCACATGTTCTCGGGTTATTTTCTAGACCAATAGGCATGAGAAATAGAGAAGAAAAGTGCCGCAATCTTTCACTTCAGTTGACGCGGTCACTGGGCGCGAGGCCTTGTTCCGCCCGAGCACCTGGCGAGTTCTTCCTGCAAATACTCGAAAAAAAAGAGAGAAAAATTCGAGAAATTGCTTTTCCCTAACACCAGCCAAGGAAGCGGAGCCGTTGGTGCCAGGGAGACAAAGATGGAGGCAGGCAAACCCAGGGGTGTGTTGGCGGCATGCCTTGCCGTTGTGTTTCTAGTGTTCTTTTTTGAGTACCTCGTGGCCGGGGTGGCGGGAGCGCCAAGGGAGGCCTATGTCACTTTCGTTGCCAGCGACGAATACGCCGTCGGCGCACGCGCGCTGGGCGCTTCCCTTCGCGCAACTGGTAGCCCCTCCCTTTCTATCTCCCCTCTTTCGCTCCTGACCCCCCTCTCCTTTTTCCGTTTTCGTTCTTTGGCAAAAGGAACGAAGAAAGAGCTCGTGGCGGTTGTGCTGCGGAAGGTGTCGGAAGGTATGCGCGCGAGGATGCGGAGCGATGGGTGGCGGCTGATCGCCATTCCACTCTTCCCCAATCCGTTTGACATGGACCACTACACCTTCACCAAGCTGTCGCTCTGGTCCCTCATCGACTATCATCGCATCGTCTTTCTGGGTATCTGATTACCCCCCTTCTCTTCTTCTTCGTGCGACCGATTCACTCTCACCCCAAACGCGTGTGGTGCTCAGATGCCGATTGTATTGTGCGCACAAACATCGACGAAGTGTTTCAGTGTGGCGAAGTCCTGTGCGCCGGCATGGGGAGACATGAGTCGCGTAAGTTCGACTTTGACTTCGGCCTGTTGGTGCTCCATCCCTCAAAACCGCTCTTCCAACAGATGCTCAGGTGCATCGCTTCGTTACCACCACGTGTCCGCCCAATTCAATTCAATTCACACTCGCCAACCACTGTTTGTTGTGCAGCACTGCGGAGCAGATAGCCAAGACCAGGCCGGAAACCGAGTTCAACTTCATGAACACTCTCTTCATGCACTGGTGCCAGTACGTGGACGCCCACAGCCTCCCCTGTATTTGGTACATCAAGGTCTCACCGCCTTCAGGCACGGCACTCACCCGGGTTCTGCGCCGGAACCTGATGATCTGCGCTACGAGCCGCCGCGCTGGGAGCCCACTTCGAAGGCCAAGGGCCGCTGCTTTCAACTCGATGAGCGCTACAACTGGCAGTGGGGCTCGGATTCCAACGACACCCTTCTCGGCACCGAGGAAGGCGGATCCGAGTATCAGCCCAGCGTGCGCGTGGTCCACTTCGCGGGCAAGAACGTCAAGCCGTGGGTGTGGAAGAACTACCCGCTCCACGGCTGGATCGCCCTTTGGCACTCCTACGCGAGTCAGGTACGCGCACGACATTCATCACCCTCAAAGTGCCCGCAATGCCCTCGTCTGACGTGGTCTTCTGGACTGGCTAGGTCACTGGCTTGGTCCCCGTGTCGTGGTACGCACTTCACTTGGGAGTACCGCTTGTCGTCCTGCTGGTAGTCTTCTCCGTCTCCGCCAGCCGCGTCTTGGAGACTCGCTACTCGAAGCGCATGATCGCCTCCGCTGGAGGGCGGCCCTGGACCTTGTGTCTGCCTCCCGTTTTCTCCAAGCACCTCTCGATCTGGCTGTTCGGCGCTGTCCCGCTGCTCGGCATCCCCGCCGCGCTCTATCGCTGGGACGTGCTCCTGCCCACGGCCCTGTCCCCGCTCATCGGGTGGTCCCTGTTCTTTGCCTGGACGGCGATGCTCTACTGGGCGGTCTACGGTCCCTACGTGCTCTACCACTACATGCTCGGCTGCGCCTTCGCCTCCCCAGCCGGCGCGGTTTCGTCGCAGCTGACCAAGCGCAAGATGGGCGCGCAGCTGGAGTGGCTCCGGAGCACCCCCTGCTTCATCCCGCGGCAGACATCGGTCATCACGGCCTGCCTCCTGCACTCCCTCGGCTTCGCCGTCCTGGGCAACATCCTCATCCTCGTGCTGGCCTCCTTCTTCGCCTGGTCCTCGCCGCTCTCGCACACCACCTTCGCTTGCGCCTACAGCGCCGTCGTGTTCATCCTCTTCTTCGCCCTGTGGGGTGCCGGCCTGCCCCGCCACGCGTTTCTGACGGGCTTCCGGCTCATTGCACCACCTGACGGGCAATCTGCTCTCACCACCAGCCTCGCGCGAGCCGAAGCCGGCGCCGCGTCCAGCAAGAACGATTGATTCCTCCCGAATGAAAGGCGGGCAAACAAAAACGAAAAAAGTAAAAATATGCGAAGAAGGAATGTGGCGCAAAACAACACGAGAGAGGGAAGAAACCTTGTAACCCAGATTTCGTTCTTGTGCCCCTCGATTAGCTACGGCTGCACTACCGCCCAGAAGGGCCGAAGGAAGTGAGGCTGAGGATCTATGCACAACGACGCCGCAGCAGCACAGAAAGAGGTGTCGAGGCCGCCCAGCAAGCTTAGTCTGAATCGAGGAGGGAGTGGCAAGCCGCCCGCCAGCCCGCAGCGACCACCCTCGCTTTCTGGCCACACCGCATCACCTGCGAGTGGTAGATCCTCATCCGCCCAGGTCCCCCTCGCGTCTTCATCCTCGAGTGGGCCTCAATTCAAGGGCGCCGCGACATCCTCTTCCACCATTTCATTCACCCGCGTAGGCTCGACAGCTGCACGAGCAAGCACCAGTGCTAAGGCAGCTAACTGGACAGAAGATGTAACTCTTCCTCCTTCCAAGATTTTACATTGGCGGGTGATCCTTCATCAATTCAAACTCACTCCAGAAAGCGTTTCCTGATTACCGCCAAGCAGATGCAAACGCAAGAGGGCAGCTCACAAGGTCCACTGGCGTCGCAGTTTGACTTGGGCGCGTCGCAGCTCCTCTCCACACAGGCCAGAGATTCAGCGCCTACCTTGGCACACCCTCCACGAAAGATTGGTGCAGTTTACTGTCATTGTGTTATTCCACCGTCTTGGCCACACCTCACCTACATGGACCGTGCACGGCACAGACCCGCTTGACGAAGAGAGTGACTCAAGCGAGGAGAGCAGCGACGACGATGACGACAGCGACTGCTCCGAGGAGGAAGGAATCGAGGTAATATCCGCCGAGGACAGCTCCGACGAGGAGGACCCGCGGCGCGTTCAGACCGAGCGGCTCAAGGCTCAGGCGGCCTCGCTACTCGCAGCACCCGCCGTACTGGCCGCCACGTCTAAACCTACCACGCCAGAGAAAGGTACGTGTGACCGGTGGTGGGAGGTGGCACCAGCCTAAGCTGTAGCTCACCCCATAACAGGAGGAGCGGCGACGTCGGCCTCGCACTCGCCGATCAAGGACGAAACGGCCTCAGGGGCGTCGACCCCGGCCAAAGAACTGCCGGTGCCCACCGGGCCGGGAATGGATCTGTGCTGCATCGCCAGCTGCACCAAGGTTCACTCGAACCATGTCTACAACGAAGCTGTCGGTCGCATGCGAGAGCCACCCAATAGCCAACGGTACCCTTTCCTCCTTCTTCTGAATAAACGTGCAGTGCTTGCTTAGCTTTTTGTCCTTTCTCTACATTCAGCATGTGTCGAGCACATTACATTCAAGGCCTCGGGCAATGTTGTGTGAAAGATTGTACAAATAAGGCAACAAACAGGTACCAAAAGCCTCGTCCCTCTTGTGCGCCAAGTCACATTCGCCCGCTCATCGACAATCACAGAAACTTGAAGAAAGGCGCCAAGCTGCCCATCAAAGAGGGGCTTCATGATCAGCTGCACAAGGTGTGCATGGAGCACTGGAACCTGGTCGACCAACAGACCAAAAGCAACGAAGGCAAGAAGAAAGGCAAGAGAAAGAAGAAGGACGCCAAGACGAAAGGAAAGAAGCGAAGAAGAAATAGGTACCCCCGCTTCAATAACAACCGAAGCGATCAAGCAACTGAAACCCTCTTTCTCCTCGCAGCGGCGATGCCGAAGTGGAAGCGTTCCTTGCGAGCGAGCTGGGAGGCAAGGCCTCGGGCGAGTCGGATTCAGGATACAGCGATGACGAGTCGGAAGCTGAGATCGACGCTCGAAGGAGCAGTACGTTCCATCTTTGCCTCCGCCATGCGCCAGCGATCAGCACTAACGGCCCTCCTTCCATGCGAAGGTCCCAACGACTTTCATGCGGTGCAAAAGAGCACCACAGAAGCCAGAGGGGAGAAGAGGGACCGTGTGGCAAGCACACTAAGCGAGGAGGACGCATCGAGTGATTCGGACAGGGAGAGCGCGAAGCGACGGAGGACCTTCAGAGAAGACAATGGCAGACCACTCAAAAGTGCCTCCCCCCTCCCCCGGGTTTCTCAACTCGAGAGGTCCTGTGCCTCCTGGTGGAGCCTAACTAACATTCCCTCTCGTTCTCTCGAAGGTGCAGTGGTGGTCAGGGCCAAGCCTGTCCCGGTTACCCCCAGCCGGGCTGGAGTTCCGGTGGATCGAACGGAGGTCGGCCTTGGCGAACCCAAAGCCAAGGAAACGAAGGGAGCCACACCGGAGGGTACATTTTCTCTCTGTGCCTCTTATGCGAGGTCCAAGCACTCTGACAGTGTCTCCACCCTCATTCATTCACCAGTCCAACTGCTGCGAGGCGAGGTCGCGCAGCTTCGGAATGAGCTGAAGGAATTGAAGCAGTTCATGAAGGTTCGGCCTCCTCGTTCTTCTCCTCGCTGATGGTGAACCGCTCGCCTGATGTCCTTCTCCGATTGCGTAATTGTGATCACGCAGAGCGCGATGGCCGAACAGCTAAGTGCGCTCAGGACCGAGTGCACGGGCCTCATCAGCGCCAAGCTCACCGAAGCACACGAGCGGGAGATGGTCCAGCTGCGATTAATCCACCAGGCCGCCGGCGGCCGCCAGGTACGACCGGCATCCGGTTCCACCGGCGCAACGAGAGGGGAGCGGCCCGGCTGATAATCAAGCTTGGGTCACCTGCCGTGGAGCTCTCTCCTCTCGTCGAGCCTTACCTAACACGAAGGCTCTATCTGGTTGAAGCAACAACCTCGTGCCTGGAGGGCAGAATAAAAATTGCACAGAAAGCAGAGGTTGCAGCGGAAAGGGGAAGAGAAGAAGCAAGAGCGCGAGACGAAGCGAGCGTCAGCAGGCAGGAAGCAGAAGGAGGAAGGGCTGCACTGCCGGAAGGAGAGGGAGAGCTCTGATCCAGATGAGCGTAAGGAGATGAGAAAGGCGCTGCCAGAAGAATGGCTACAACAAAGTAATGGAGCGGCACCCGAAAGGGGGGAGGAAGAAGATGAGCAGCCGGTGGTGAGTCCGCGTGGGGCAAGGTGAAGGCGAGGACAAAGCTCAAGGCCAAGCTACTGGGAAAGAGTAAGAAGGACAATCATAATATCAGCAACCCGAATGAAGATGGAGAAGCCCGCTCGAGTGCGAGAAGGCAGGGAGAGATGGAAACGGCAAGGGGCAAGATGAGCGTCAGCGGACCCATTCGATCGATGCATCGAATTCACGTCGACGCCGAGCTGGTGTGGTCCCCGTTCGGTAGCGGTGCCGACGAGCAGGTGGCGGGCGGAAGGGACATGTTTGCCCTCGACGACGAACCCATCGGGCAGGGAGCGTTCGGGAAGGTCTTCCGGGCCACCCACCGCAGCGGGTTCCAGCTGGCCATCAAGGAGATCGATCTCTCCATACTCGATCGCATGAGTCTCGCCGGGGGCGTCTCCGTGGCCGAGGAGATCAGGCTCGGCATCACCCAAGGCATTCCTCCCAACACACAACACGCATGACACACCGCACGACACGCGCGTCTGACGTATGTGTGCGACGCAGAGATCGATTTGCTGCGGCAGCTGGTATCGCCGCATGTGGTGCAGTACTACGGCAGCTTGTGGGCCGAGAAGAATCGCTTGTGGATCCTCATGGAGTACTGCCAGGCCGGCTCCGTGCGCGACCTCATGGAGACTATCAACCTGCCCTCCATGAAGGAGAAGCAGATCGCCTTCGTCATGCACACTACGCTTCAGGTGCGTCACGAGTCGTGCGTGCATCATCACTTCCAAGAAGAGAAGACGTCGTCTAATATCGCTAACCACTACACATGCTCGACTCGTGTGGTGAATGCAGGGTCTGGCGTACCTGCACCAGCAGGCGCCGCCGATCACGCACTTCGACGTGAAGGCCAACAACGTGCTGATCACGTCCGAGGGCACGGCCAAGCTCGCCGACTTTGGTCTCGCGCGCAAGATCGACGACGCCAACGGCAAACGACCGGTTGCCGGTACCAGGTACTGGATGGCGCCAGAGCTATTCGAGCGTGGCCAGCCCAAGGCCGGCCCGCCGGCTGACATCTGGTCGCTGGGCATCACCGGAATAGAACTCGTACGCGCAGGTGGTCTTGTGTATTGTGCAGATGTGGGCACCACTCGTTCTAATTGTGTGGTGTGTGTGTGTGTGTGTCCGTGTTGTGAACAGGCACATGGGCAGCCGCCCTATTTTGACGAAGGCCCGATGGAGGCCATGCGGGCGATCACGCAACGACCGCCACCGCGGCTGTCCGACTTCGGCCACGAGGGCAAGAAACGGAAGAAGTGGTCGCACGACTTCGAAGATTTTGTAGCGCAGTGCCTCACCAAGGAGCCCAACGAGCGACCAACAGGCAACACCTCCCCCCCCCGCTTCGCCTCGCACTCACAGCATTGCCCACAGCGCGGTCTAATCGTGTGGGTCAACAAACAGCCAAGGCGCTTCTGCTGCACCCGTTCGTGGCGAGTGTGCCAAAGGCGGGGAGGAAGACGGTCCTACACAAGAGCCTCACCAAGCGAAACAAGGTGATCAAGCAGCGGAAGAAGGAGGCGGCCAAGAGCGACAGCGAACAGAAGGCCAAGCCGAGAAAGGTCACCAAGCTCCTTCACACAAAGAAGAGGAGCAAGGGAGAAGAAGAGAAGCAAGAGAACAGGGACGAAGAGGCGAAGACCGACGAAAGCGGAAGCGGCGAGGAGACCGAAGACACGGACACCGAGCACGGCGACCATGAGCCGAATGGGGGTGATGCCGCTCCACCTCGACACCGAGCAGCACCTTCGTTGTCGTCGCAGGGCAGCTCGTTCCTCGACAACGCCAAGGTTCCCTTTCTCTTTTTGTTTGCCTGCAGTGGTGTTCTAGTGTGGTGGTGCTCATTTTGGGTCCGATATGCAGGTCCCTCTGCTGGGCGGCGACAGTTCGGCCGGGGCACTGGCCCGCCACAGACCGCCGTCCTCCGCGAAGCACTGCTGCTGCATCCTCTCCTGATGATGCCCGTCCCCCCCTATTTATAGAGCACGAGATTGTACCACCCACCCCGCGTCTCGGGTTTGATTTTTCTTTGTGTCTGCCGTGACTACAGAGGCTCACTACAGAGCGACTTCCGCGGCAACGGCGGCTTCTCGGTCTTCCTCCTTGGGGCGGTCGTCTTCTTGTTGTTGCTCCGTCGTCTCCGTTGCGACTTCCTGTTCGGGCTTCGATGCTGAGGAGGGTGACCCTAACGAATCGGCCGCCTCCTCCTCGGCGGGTGATCGCTGGCCCGATCCCTCGACCGCGCGCCTGAAGTTGCGTATAATCACCTCGTTGAAGCGATCCAGGCACTCCATGTTCACCGCGTGCCCGGCCCCTTCCCACACCTTGTGTGTCAAACACACACACACGACACACACACGACACACGGCCGTGTCAGAAGTGCTGAAGTAGAGACAGGAGGTTGCCGTACATGAAACTCGACCGGATTGAGCTCTTGGGCGAGAAGGTAACTGTTCTTGGGGCGCACCAACGCATCAATGGTACCTATTGTGTCGTGTCGTGAGCGCGAGAGCCGGTGAGAGTTTGGGCTTGGTGGGGCGCGTACCAGTTACGATTACGATGGGCACCTGCGCCTCGCGCAGTAGGCGGAGCCGTTTGGAACTGACGTGGTGGGTGGTCACGCAGCGGATGTGACCCGCGAGCGCCTTCGGGGTCATCTGCGGCTCGGACCTCACGCGCTCGATGTAGGTCTGCACGCACAAGCGCACGACGCCATCGTGTGAGCTTTGCTCGCTGGCTCGCTCGTTCGTCACAGCTGAAGACACGTCAGTACCTGTTTGCAGTACTCCTCCCACGTCTTGGACGAGTCGTATTTGCACGGCTCCGTCAAGAACTTGGGGGAGTAGATCAACTTCATCACTGTTGCGTCGCGTGTGAGTTGGTGCGCGCAAGAACGTACTGAGACTCACCACGCACTCACTGAAATGACTCAAAAAAGAGGCGTACAGATGTCGGCCTTCTCATCGGCGGTCTTCTTGAAGATGCTGGTCATCATGCCAAGGACGCCGGCCATCGGTGCCGTGGCATAGAGGCCACCTGCGCCACCACCGTCACGACGATATTAGCTGCCTGAGTCGATTGAGCACTCGCTGGAGAGTGACTGACAATGGTATCGGTACCGGCGTGGGTGACGGCGAGAACGAGCGAGGCCAGGCGCTCCTGCGGCAGGAGCAGGAGCGAGAGCTCTTGCGAGATCATTCCGCCCATGGAGATGCCCACCAGGTGCACCTGCCCGCGCGCGCAGCAGCATTTGAGTGTTTGGTGGTGTGACGAGTTGGTGACGCAGCGCGTGGCGAGGTCGAGTCAGAGTACCTTGTCCCACTTCAGGTGATCCAACAGATCCAGCGCGTCGCTGGCCATAATCGACGTGCTAGTGTTGGCGAGGGCCAAATGGTGACACGTCAGCAAAAGTGGAGGCATACGCTCGTGTGTGCGTGTGTGTGTGGACAATGAGCGAACCTGAACTTGGAGTCGGGGCACGACGAGCGGCCACAGCCTCGATTGTCGAAGATGCACACCTCGAACTCATCGCCGTGCTCCGCTACCAGCTCTTTTACCTGTTGGCCCACCAACGTTTGGGTGAGCGAAGGTCAGGGCTGTGGGACCAGGCGAGTTCCCATTGGGCTGTGCACAGCGGTGGCGTACGTTGGGCATCCAGGCCTTGCATGACGTGGCAAAACCTGCGGGGAAGATGAGGATGAAGATGGTGAGAGGGGGAAGGTGCACAGGGCCAAAGGGCCGTGGTTTGGTGCACGTACCCATTACGAGGAGGACCTTGTGGGGTCCACGACCGTGCAGTTCGTAGTAGAGATCGACCGAGTCTTTTCGCCCCTCGCCCACTCGCGTGGTGTTTCCGTTGACCGGCGTGCTGGCACTCGTCCCCGTCTTCTGCGCATCTCCCTCGTACGTCGGTGCCTCGGCCTCCATCGCTGCGTTTGTTTGTTTTTTTGTTTTGTTTTATTGTTTTGTTTTTGTTGGTGAAATTTCATGCGCTGATCCCCACACATTGCAACATTCACACAACCACGTTGCACGTACCAGTTCGTAAGCCCCAACTAACATAGCTGGAGAGATTTGGGGGGAAGGGACCACTGTGGCTGGCCTGGCTGTTTGCCTCGGTCATCCCTGCGGAATTTCGGCACACTAATGGCCAACCACCCCAGACAAGGAACACCTCCCGACCCGGCGCCAAGGCTCACCACGGCAAGTTAGAGCCTGCTGCACCAACTCCTCATTCTTTCCACCACACCACCGCACCAGCAACTCCACCTTCACCCAAACAAAGCACTAACCACACCACCACATCACACACACACAATGACGATCACACGACACTTCACCTGCACTCTCCTCTTCCTCTTGGGCTTGGTGCTCGCCTCACTATGTATGGAAGCTTCGGCCGGCTTCGCCTCAGGCTCACCTTCTTATGAGAATGATGGACTTCGACTCGACGAGTTGATCGAAGAGGAAGACGAGTGGGTGGTGGCCCCACCCATCGACGACGATGGTGGCCACGAACAGCAGCTGCACGACCAGATGGCGAAGCGATCGGGCAGAGCGCAGCAGATGCGACTGGAGGACCTGTGGGAGAGGCACTTCTGGCGAACGGTGGCCGGCGTGGCGGTCGAGGTGGTGATGCTGGCGGTCATTCTGGGCGTGTGCATGGGCGTGAGCTCCAAGATCGGAGCTCTGTTCCTCTTCGTGGTGTTCGCGCTCCACGTGCTGTTCTTCTTCTTCGTCCTCCTCCGCGTTCGCATCACCGACCCCGTCAGCGACCTCGGCAAGGCCTGGGGCGACGTCTACTGATGTTGCAACACACCTCCACCCCATGTACATAGCATATCATACTGCCAAACTGGCGCAGAGGCACCACTGGTAGATAAAGAGTTCATCTGCAAGAACTAACATGTTTTTCTATTCTAACAAAAATTGTATTTTCTTCTGGAATTGTGTGTGAAATATTTTTTTTCTTCTTTTCTGATCTTTTTTTATACAATCGATCTTGCCCTCCGGAGAGAACGAAGATGAAGAGGCGATCACGGTCGGGTGACAGCAATACCCTCAAGGGTGGCAAGAAGAACACAGCTAAGAAGGCCAAGCCAGCAAGTGCGTTTTTCCTGATTTAATCTCACGATTTTCATCTTCGTTGTGGGAAATTTTTCGATTCTTGTTTTTACCTTGGGCCAGCTGTGGCTCCGTAGCTAAATGGTTGTGGGCACAGGGGCCAAGCCTTCCGACGCGGCCGAGGCGGGCGGCTTCTGGATGGAGAAGGAGGGCGACCCCCAGGTGCGCGCACAGTTGGCAAGAGAGAAGGAGAAGGCCAAGCGGCAGCAGGAGGAGCTGGAGCAGCTGCGGCGCGCCCAGGACGCGCTGGCGCGGCAGGTGGCCAGCTTCATCCCTGTGGTCCCGGCACCGAGCTGTCGACCATCACCGTGTCCGCCTACCGCATCATCCCGCTCCTCCCCTTCGCTCCGCCCTCGCCCAAGGTCCACACCATGCTCGTTCGCATGAAGCCCAACGAGGTGCGCTCAAACCCACCGCGATGACCTTTGTTACCTGATGATGGTGATGGCGATGATGATGGTGCTCACTCAAGCTGCATTGCGCCGTTCGGTCCGTTGTTGTGCTGTGTTATGTGACAGCGGCTGTGCTTTCACGGGCGAGTGCACGTTCGAGTGTTCGAGGGGTGCGCGCAGGTGTTCGGCCACCACTTCCACGCTTCGGCCGAGTATCACACCCTGCTCTCGCCGTTCACGTCCGGGTAAGCCCCACTGGCCACCACCACCACCACCACGCACCAGCGCGAGGTCGCTCACCATGACTAACGCGTTCAACCCCCTGCCCTCCACTAGCGCGCTGTTCATCGACGCGGTCGCGCCAACCGAAGCCATAATCAAGATGAAGGAGGAACGGGACAAGCTCCAATCGTCCCACCCCCAATCGCCATCGTCATCTTCATCGTCTTCCTCTTCATTCTTGTCGTCGTCGTCGTCATCGCCAGTGGCCGACCAGGTTGCGACGGCTCAGCTAGACCCCGCGTACAGCGTCCTCGATGAAGACATCCGCAATGTACTGGCGAAGAAGCGAGCGCAGGAGAACCCCAAGGGGAAGCGCGAGCTCGAGACCAAGGCCGAGACGGTGCTGGTCCTCCGCAGCTTCTACGAGGAGCCCTCGAAGCAGAAGACCCAGGCCCAGACCCAGCTGAGCGGCATGACGCCGGCGAGCCTGCCCATCTCGCCGTCGTCGACGACGCTGCGCGAGTCGGCCGCCCACCGCTACTTCGTCCTCGATACGAAGGAGGCCGAGGCGCGGCAGCCGCTCAAGCTTCGCGTCGCCCCGCCCGTGGCGGAGGAGGACTCCGGCGAGAGCGACAGCGACAGCGACGACGAAGCTGAGGGCGCCGCCGGCGAGAACAAGGAGGACAAGAACAACGAGCGCGAGCAGGGCGACAAGCAGAGCGAGGCTGCTGCCGAAGGCGGAGCGGACGGTGCGTCGGGCGACAAGGCGACGGAGATGGTGCTGGAAGGTCAGCCAACGACGGCGACCACGACGGCGAACACGACGGCGACCACGACGGCGACCACAACCACGACGACGATGCCAACTGCTGCGGCCTCGACGGAGAACCGCGGCGAAGATGAGGCCGAGAGCGAAGCGGTCGAAGGCGAGCAACACGTAGACGGCGCACAGCAAGCCGCGACGTCGTCAACGGATCCGAGCCCTCTGCCCCAGGAGACGGTGGACGAACTGGTCAGCCACTACCTGCGCATCCCCGGATTCTACGCTGTACGCTCTCTCCCTTGCTTGTCATTGAGTCGCGCTCTCTCTGATTAGTCGCACCGGGCCAACACACGCACGCACACACACACACACACCATATACACACAACAGCTGTTTCCACACAGTAGTCAGCAGGACGCCGCCATGCAGATCCCTCGTGCGTGGGCACCGCTTGCCAACTCGCTCATGCCGATCGCCGCCGCCGACGGCAATGCGCAGCGGCCAATGGACGTCGAAGCCGAGTCCGCCCATCCGCCTGCGGAGGGCTCTTCGACGCCGGCGCCGCGGGTGGTGATCACGGGCAGGAAGGGAATGGGCAAGTCGACCATTTCCCAGTACCTCCTCAATTCGCTGCTCAATAGGTACCTCGCACACACGCACCACACGGCACACGGCACACAGCGCACTCACTCGCCGCGTGTGCGTCTTTTGTGTGTAAGGTATCCCCACGTGGTGTTTCTTGACACGGATTTGGGCCAGCCGGAGTTCACGCCTGCCGGCCTCGTGTCCCTGCACGTCATCAGCTCGCCCGTGTTCGGCCCCTCGTTCATGCACCTGGCCAGTCCGCTCAAGTG